>NC_135498.1:19767276-20044165 GCF_052857255.1 Amblyomma americanum
AGCACAGTCTGCGCCATAGAAGATACCGATCTTTAATGTTTAGCTGCAGGAAGTTTGTTATAATTCCTGCCTGTCCCACACACTGTTTGCACGAATTAATGGCGGTATTACTTTAAATTACCGACCCCGCCTCAGGCGATGTAATTGTTCGGGGAATTCCAAGTAGGCGTAACTGATCATCTTCGATGCTGGATAAATATCGTCGTTTGTTTTCTTATATTCAAGTGTAATCCCACTCCTTATGTAACGCCCACATGAATGATCGAGGGCCTTTAAGGAAATAAAAGTGAACGGAATTGAGCTGCAATACCATTCAGTCACCACAAAAAATAAAAATAAAAACACAAGCGAAGGAGCGCTTTTCTGAAGGAACAAATTATTTCCGATCTATCCCAGTGTCCTTGCCACACAAGGTAGCATAGATGAAACTCTTCCCTGCATTGAAAGTCGATTCGCTGTCTGTACTGTCTACACATCCAGAGAGTTACAAAACACACGTTCTAAACCCTTGTAATTCTGATAATCGCTCCCATTATTTCCTACACTCTTCCCGTTCATACTAGAGGGTTTGGTTTCATTCGGACTGGACGGGCCACCAACGGTGCTCAGCTGGGCAAGCGCTCTCTTTAATGAGGCCCTTGGCAGTGGACTTCGACAAAGCCTTTTCCTCCTCCTTCTCCTGCTCACTTTCCTAAGGTCTGCACCTTACATGCATTGCCACACTCAATGTTCTGAGCAGTGCCACGAAGCGTTTTAGATCAATGTCGCGTCTGCATATTAATAATTTCATTTTTTTGTTAAATATGGGGAGCTCACAATGACTGCATCTAATGTATCGGCGTATGTCACCTTAACTGTGTTCTATATAGACGTACGAGTGCAAGCAGGTCCGCACCATCACGGACAATCATTTTTACAGCGATAGTTGTATGGCGCCTATCCCTGGCTTATTCGGCGCCGTCGGCGTGACCGATTGGTGCGTTAATGTAACGGTCACGTGACATGAATGTCACATGACCTTATGTCACGGTAAACCTGGGTCGCATAAGCCTACCAGTGCGCCAGGAATATATCCCCCAAACCAAACGCTTAACAGCTATCGCTGAACATTGCATTACGCAGCCGTAACCGTCCTGCGAGTTTTTTTTTTTTTGCACAATAGGTCCGCAGGAATGGAAATTTTTTGTTTGAGCCGCCGCCGAAACGCTTAGGTGGGAGCAACTGGCTTCAAGGCTTCATTTGATTATGTTGTGTCGTCGTCCTCATAAGATGGCCTCTAAAACAGCTAGACGCTTGGCCATAAAATCGGCCTTTCCCGGTAGCCGACTCGGTTGCATCAAGGCAGCAGCAGAAACTCAGAGGCAAAAAGGAAATAAGAAAAAAAAAGAACACATCGTTTCGGCGGCCCGTTGTTATGGTCGAGCGGGAGCCAAGGTGTACGGAGCGGCCTCGCTATGGTGGGGCCAGGCGCGGCGCTCGACTGAATATATAAGAGCGGCACCGAAGGGGAGCGGTGGCAAGTGTAAATACCGTGCGGACTGAGTGTTTTGACAGGGCGGCCCGCCGTGGTGTTGTTATTGCTCTACCCTACCAGATAGGCTGCCGCCGCGGAGCTTGCCCCCTCTTCGTAAGAAAAGGCGAGCATATACGTGTCGGCAGGCTGCAGCTGCATCTGGCGTCCTTTCAGGCGGGCTTCCGTGGCTGTGGTAATTGCGAGGACGCTCTGTGAGGCAACGCGTTAAAATGCCGAATAGGCCGTAAAGTATCAGCCCTGTAAGAGCCCTAGGTGTGAACGCGAGAGATGATGCTGCCGACCAGTACAGCTCCTTGCTTCTTTCTTTTTTTTGGGGGGGGAGGGGGGTAATGTAGTGCTTTCGTGAAAGGCAAGAGTACCAGATAGTGAAATGACAACATCGGGTGCAAAAAACGAACGTGTGCGGCAGGGGGCAGTTTCAAACAGTGCTGAGGCCTTCGTCCAGCAGTGGACGTGACGTGACAGCACACAGTGATGGCTATACGTATCTCTGCTAAAATAACATAAATTATCAAGACGCCTAACTCCGCGTAACGAGACATTCATTGACCGCTGTTTGCGGTGGTGCATATCGTACTGTTAATTCCTTTTGTTTTCTCTGACTGAGTGCGCATGACGTCACTGTGCTGCCACACGTGACGTCACAGCGTTCGGACAACTCAGCATGGCGCGTTGCATTGACGTCATGCGTGACTGCACTGCATGCTGGCCAATCATCGTGACGCGGTGTTACGCCAACGCAAACACCGCTAAGCCGGAAAACGCGCACTTAACAGCTCTGGCTGTAAAGAAAACAGTTTCTTTGTAATTGTATTTAATGCCATTTCGCAGGAGTAAAGGAAGCTGCACTGGTTGCTAGAGTCTCTTGACTGGCTACGTTTGCAGACCTCTTTTGCCCGTCGTGGTGGCGCAGTGGACAAATGGCGTTTGACTGCTGGGTCCAAGGTCTCAGGATCGAACCCCGGCCACTGCGGCCGCGTTTTGACGGGGAGATAAATGAAAATTCGCCCATGTTCTGTGCTGCGGCAGTGCGTGTTAAACAACCCAATGTGGGTCAGAATTAATCGACACCAACTCTCCAGTCCAACTATGAGAACTCTCATAGCTCACGTGTAGCTTCGGATCGCGTTAAATCCCGCTTATCACATATTCTTTTCACACCCATCGTTACGCTTTTTCTTCGGTAGAAAGTACTGAGTAGAAGCTGATCATGTTCACAGCAGTCAGCTCTGCGAACAAGCCTGGCCCGGTGTACAGATTAATGCGCAACTTTTGAAAACACCAGCGTTTCATTTACAGCATTGGAACCCTCATGTGGAACTACTTTATTTCAGGAGCGTAAATTGCTGGGCTAGTTGGTTCATAATGTTGTTATTATCGGTCGGGGGAGAACAAGACGAGAGCGTGAAATTCTTGAAGCGTTTCTAATCAGGAAAAACAAGGAAAAGTGTGTCAGCGATCCCTCGGTTTTTATCACGGATAAAGAATATAACTTTTTTTTTGTCTTAATACAGTTGTTCCCTTCATCCAGAGTGTGCGCTTGCGCAGGGAATCCTTTAAATGTGGTGGTTTTCCTCGAAATAAATCAGTTGCAAGACCAGCGGTGTGGTGTGTGTACCTCCTTTTCTTGTCCTGCGTCTGTGTTCCGCTGGTTCCACCCTGACAACAATACTTTATTTCAAATCAGCTCCGGAGATTAACTACCGTTCGCTTTCAGAAACGCTCGCTCAAAAGAAAGCCCGCCAACGAGTTAACAGTTGCTGGCGCACATCTTACGGCTACTGCAAACGCAAAAGCCGCGTCGGCGATAGCACTCTGGAGGGCAGCGGATTTTGTTCTCAGAAAGCGCCTCTTGGGGCGCTGAACTAGCAGCGCTATCACGTTACCTTTTTCCGCGTGCTTTCTTTTTAGGGCGGTAAAAATATCTACGTAAATGGTCTCATGTTGCAAACATCTGAGACTGCTGTTTTTCAGCACGATATACAACTTTCAAATTGTCATTTATTCCCTGAAGCCAGTATTTAGAAACTCAGATAATTCATTATCATCATCATCATCATCATCATCATCATAACCATCACCAACTTGACTACATCACTGCAGGACAAATGCCTCTCCCTTGCCAATCCAATTAACCCGGTCCTGCGCCAGCTGCTGGCACCTTGCCCCTGGAAACTTTCTAATATCATCCGACCACTTGACTTTCTGCCGCCCTCAGGTGCACCCATCCACTTTTGGAATCCACTCAGTTACCCTTAACGATCATCGGTTATATTACCTTCGGATTACATGTCCTGCATATGCCCATTTCTTCTCCTTGACGTCGACTAGGCTGTCATTAACTCCCTTTTGCTCCCTGTTGCACTCTGCTCTCTTCTTGTTCCTTAACGTTACACCTACCATTTTTCTTTACATAGACCTCCGCGTTGTCCCCAATTTAAACTGAACCCTTTTCGCTAGGCTCCACGTTTATGCCTCATAGGTGAGCCCCGGTAATATACAAATGTTATATACTTTACTCTAGATGGATGATGGTAAACTAGAATGATTGCTTGCTGGGCTAGTTGGTTCACAGTAGCTTGTATGGCAGCGCGTATAACATTAAGGAGGATACGACTACAGAAAGAGAGCAAAAAGAGAGCTGTTCTGTCGTCGTTCCTTCCTAATGTTATTCGCGCTGCCATACAAGCTGCGATGGTGAACCGCCATTCAAGATCTTAAGATACCTGCCAAATGCAATCCGCCCTATTCTTGTTCTCATGTGTTATTTCACTCTCGTAGTCAGGATCTGAGGTCAATATCTGAAACATTCCGAAAGCTCCCATTCGAATGGTAACCAGCATAAAAAAAAACTGCCACACTGTACAGTAGCGCGCTTCGAACAAGTGCCGGCGCAAATAGAGCAGCTTCGTTTAATTGGGCCCCTCGTCCACCGAAACAACTTCTCGTGCTACGTGCTTTAACTGCGCGTCACCTTTCCTCTCTCCGTTCAGTGCTTGCAGATGCTCGGCGCCAGTAGCACTGCCGTCATGGCCTTGGGATTGATCCGTTTGAGTCAAGAGCTACAAAGGCTCGACCCTGTCGCGAACGACAGCTTTATCTACGAGCACACGAAGGTGAGAAGGCAGCCGAACGCGCCGCTAAAAACGATGAAGAGCGGGAAAGCGCTATGGTTGGTGGGGCTGCTCATGAAGCACCAAAATGGAAGAAAGAAGCCGAGCGTGCCGTCCATGGCTATTGAAAGCGGCTGATGACGCAGGCTCCTCAAGCAGCGAAAGCAGCCATGGAGTTCATACGCGCTGCCTGGCTCTAAGAAGAGAAATGAGTGAAAGAGGGGGCACCTTCAACATTTAAAAATCCTGGCCGGCTACCACCAACTACGAATCGTCCTATAGAACGCGCTACGCCTTTCCTGCTATGCATTTCATGCGTATGCCTAGTATCGGCGACGCGATAGACTGTAATCTTTTACGTTTCGATCATGAAACTAGTAAAGAACAAGAGATAAATTGAAAGGGGTGGGTATAAGCAGAAAAAGATGGAAGCGCACGACATACACGCAATTCTGACGACTGGAGCGCTTGGCGCTTTGTCAGAAATAAAAAGACGAACTTGCATTCTCGATTAATTTAGTATTAAGAAATCCCCGCCATGTTCTGTGTATGACACCGGCATCGCCTTAAGATCAAATAAACGTGCGGAGACTTGCCCGCAAAACAAAGGTCTCAGTTAATAAATAGTACGAAAATTGACGACATTCATTCTTGCATAACCGAAATAGGATTGCGGAGAAGCCGAGATTTCAGCCATATAAGCAAGGTCGTGCATTTCCTCTCTACCTGGACCACAATATAGGAAGACAAAGACATGCTTGTTTCACTAATAAGCAAACATCTGAATGCCTCCGCATTTTCGAAGGGTCTATCCATTACCTGCACATTAAATTCAGCTGCCCGGCATGGCACATGTGCCATAGACGTGTGTCCCACTTTGCTTCTTCCCCGACTAACAAACAAACAATGTCACTTTTTAAACATAATTTACTTCTATACTGCAAATTTAAATACCAGGTGTCCCCTGGTGTTTTTGCGAAGTGCTGCAGTACGCTATAAAGCTTTTTAATATCACGTGTTTACCTCACGTGCACGCTGTGGCAGAAGAAGTTAGTTATAAAGAAGGACAATTAATTGCCTTTAATTGACAGATTAATCAGTGTATTATTCTCCCATTGATCAACGCCACAAATGAAATAAATAGAAACATTCTCCTCTGCATCTTGGTTTCGCTCGGTGTTGGCTTCCTTCGTATGTATGTCAAACGAGCTCACTTCCCTTCCCTTGTCTGCTTACTAACATACCATAACATCACATCACATAACATAACATGCCAAGACATGACATGGCATGACATGACATAACAGAACATGACATGATATGACATAAAATGGCATGACATGACGACATAACATAACATAACATAACATAACATAACATAACGTAACATAACATAACATGCATTCTTTGTATAACGTGCTGCATCCAGCCACCTTGTCTCATTTGTGCTTTCTTCTTAGGCCACTGGATAGTTCAGATGTCCAGCATTCGCTATGACAGTTTCGGTGCCGGCGGCCTCTTATCTTCCTTTTTTTTTCGCATCGAACGATCACTGCCGATAATGCACATTTGTATGTTGAAATGCGCAGGATTTGTTGAGAAACAGCGCGTCATAGTCTGATGCATAACTCCGTACTAAATTATCTGTAGCGCAAAAGCATTTCGTTCGTCCTTATATTATACAGCGCAGCCTGCTCCAATAACCGTTTCAGCCATGAAGACGACTCCGTGCTCTACCGGTAGACATTAACGAATAAACGTTTTATCACATCGGCGTGTCTTCAGGTTAATCACGTACTGGTGTGCACACTCTACAAACTACCCTATGAGACTTACTCTATTGGCTAAGCTCCTACATAAAACAAAATAATTTTTTCCTTTGGATAAGGGCATGGCCATATAGTAGGCCTCACAGGGTGTTTCGTGTTCACATCTTCTAGACTAAAATCGGATACAACTCAAGAACGCAGCGGCGAATTCACCTCAAAGGAGGCACTCCAGCCAGTATAACGTCGACTGGTTCTCATGGCGTCCCGGTGAATCCCCTAGCGCGAAATCGCAGGTGGCTGGCAGGTGTCTCCATAAAATGGGATTAACTGCAGCGTTATGACAATCGGAGGACGTCGTTAGCTGGGGAGTTCTTTTGAGGTGCATTCGCCGCTGCGTTCTTGAGCTGAATCGGACTATAGCACCTTTCTCTGCGCAGTTAAGACGCCTTGCCTGCGGCGTAGCACGCCTGCAGGCATCCTTCTTTCGCTGTGGAAGCACCCTAAACCCCAAACAAATAGCGCTCGGAGCGTGGTAAGTGGGGGCTCCTGAAGTTTATTTCGGTTTAGCGATCGATCATTGCGCGTCAGCCGAGTAACGACTCTCGCCAGTCGACGAGAAGGGGAGAGTCGTAAACCTGTTGTGTATTGCGGCCCGCTTGTCTTCACGAATGTCAGTGAAAGACCCAATCCTTGCGGGCAAAACATCCCATGTTGCTGTCTCCCCTGGACGAAGATAACGACTCTGCAATGGGAAGTTACTATGTTTTTATCACATTGTCCTGGCGGTAGGGCAGTGGGCGCGACGATTATTTATTGCGTACACATGGTTTTAATTAGTGTTCATCCTCGGAGTGTTTCGTGCTGGTGGCTCGAGTCGCCGAAAAGCCGTTTGTTTGCGTCAAAACGTGTTACGCCATGTGTGGTCAGCAGCTACATACGCGTAAATCGTAATACTGAGCGAAAGTTGCGTTGTTAGTCCTTGAGAAAAAGTTGTTGTTGGAAAGACTGTGGACTATTCGAGCAATAATGGTTGCATTTTGCTTGATTCTTTGCCCGATGGCGCGCACTTATATTAGCCTTGTAAGTGTACTTTCGAGTGTCCAGCTTTCATGGACATCAATTTTACTTTTGACGTAACTGTCGAATATTGAAAGATACTTCTATGAACATATTGACGGGAATCTTAAGGCACGTAACAAGGTCTTACTTTATGATTTGCCATACGCTCGCACCGAGTAGTAAAGAGCACCACAGAAAACCAATGTGGCGCGTTTCTGACAATAAATGGCAGAAAACTACAAGCGTATCGATAAAGAATCTGCGAAAATATTGATTAGTGTAGTACAGTCTTAGGATAAGCGAAAAAAAATTACGTTCATAATAACGTCCCGTTGAAAAAATGCGCTTGTCCAGTATTTCTAGGCTTGGGCTATCGATTGGTCCTTGACCGGCCACGGCACTTCACGCTGTTAGCCGTGATACTCCCGAAGACAGTTTACAAGTACCGGTACATGGTTTCCTCTTCGTCTAAACACCACCGCAATTGCGACTTTCAATAACACAGGCAACCCGCCGCGGTGGCTCAGTGGTTAGGGCGCTCGACTACTGATCCGGAGTTCCCGGGTTCGAACCCGACCGCGGCGGCTGCGTTTTTATGGAGGAAAAACGGTAAGGCACCGGTGTGCTGTGCGATGTCAGTGCACGTTAAAGATCCCCAGGTGGTCGAAATTATTCCGGAGCCCTCCACTACGGCACCTCTCTCATCCTTTCTTCTTTCAGTCCCTCCTTTATCCCTTCCTTTACGGCGTGGTTCAGGTGTCCAACGATATATGAGACAGATACTGCGCCATTTCCTTTCCCCAAAAAAACAATTAATATTATTAATAACACAGGCAACAGTGGTATCCTTGCTCAAACCAGCGAAGAGGTTAACTTACTGCATCGCAAAGGAAAAAAAAAAGGGAACAGTTGAGTTAGACTTTGCGCCCAATTTCTTCCGGGCTGGTGAGGTCATTGAAAGCGACTCGCAGGTTTCCGGAAGCCACTACGAGATGCGTGGGTGTAGGGGGTATGTATAGGGAGAGCGCAGCACCATTTAGAAGTAACTGTGTATGCATGGCGCATAATTCCCGAGTACTGTCCTCGTCGATAGTTGTTTACACGTTAACGCAGCCTTTTGGCGCCCAACTTTACATAGAGCTTAATAAAAGAACCTGCCAATTGTCTCAGCCCAAGCACACCGAACAGCCATTCAGCCCACTCGCGAAGCCTCCGCTTTACGGCGCTTCTAGAGCGGCCGTTTGCAAGAAGGACGACATGAAAAGAAATGGGCGCTACAAACTCTCTCTTCGCTCGTTGTGGGTGCCTTCGGCGAGTCCCTATATGTTTGACAGGCACTATGTAACAGCAATGATGCTTTAGGGCTTCTAAGTATCGAGTAAGGCAAGCTCCGTTTAAACTCCGGAAAGGTAAACAAATGCACTACTTTCCCCGTGCGCCTATTTTCCCAAAACACTCGTTTCCTCCTGGCGGAGCTGACAGGAGTCCAGAAGACAAGGCTACAGAGACTCGTAAGAAAGGTCTGCCTTGCCGGCCTAGCGAACCACTCACCGATAGTGGTGATCACGATGATGGAGTACAGCAGAGCCCCGGTGAAGGACCACTGCAGCTGGGCGTCCTCTTTGCCGTCGTAGCCCTCCTTGCGCACGGCCTGCACGAGTGTGACCTCGAATCGCCGCAGCCTGGCCACGGCCTCTCCCGTCCAGTTGGCCTGGTCCAGGAGCGGCGCGTCGGCCGTCAGCTGCCATAGCGCGTCGGCGAGGTTCGAGCGCCAGAGCATCATCTCGAGCCGCTTGTTGCGCTCGTTGCTCGCCTCGAGGAACTCGAAGAGGAACGCGCCCATCACGCAGTAGCCCACCACCAGGCTGCACAGGCCGAAGTGAGACATGAGCGACGTGGTTCCGGCGCGACAGTAGTAGCGGCACTTGGAGCAACGCGACGACCGGCGTGGTTCCCGCATGCTGCTGCTAGAGGAAGCGGAGGCTTCAGAGGAGGACCTACGCGGCTTGCGTCCGACGCCGACCACCAGAAGCCGCCGCGATGATCACCTCGTCGCCGCGACGAAGCGCTCATGACGACGACCACGGCACCATAGGGCCACTTCGGAGGAATGACGCGGACGCTCGTAGCTGCAGTGCAAGTATTGGTCGAATCTGAACGAGACGGTGGCGTGGTGATACTGCGACCGACTCGTCATGTTAACGGGAGAAAGACAGGCATGGTCACAGACACAAACACACACGCGCTGGCACTCCTACTGCCGGACCGGTAAAGGCATTTCGTCTTCCTACGTTTGGTGTCCAGGATCACAAGTCTAACGCGTTTGTCATTTGACTACACCTTCTGGTAAGGCGGGTGAGCACAGAGAAAATTCAATGAATTGACACTTCTCTCCTCTTGGACAGGTGCTGCTTCATCGACTTAGAAAACTGTCGAACGCGTCGACTACAGCCGGTTGCGGAAGTCAGCGCACGGCGGCCAGTCGCATCGCCCCATGGCGCGCGTTCTAGAAAGCACGTGGCGTGCGGCGGCGGCTTCCCCGGTAAGGCGGGCTCCTCGGCACGCCCGGTGAAGGACAGTCTCCGAAGTCAAAGGCACATAGGTTCCGGCTGCACGTGCGGACACAGAGCCTCAGATTCTCCAGAGCACTGAGACGAAGCGTTTATCCCCGAACATTATGAATCCCGTCTCACACTCACACAAAAAAATCTGCAATAAAGGAAGTTTTTTCATAGGTAATCAACGAGCCAAAGTATTAACAACATTGCACCGTTTTCGGCACCCAACGCCGGAACCAAATGTGCGTCGGCCGGTACTTCCGTGATGTGCGGGGGGTTGTTAGCGCCACGTGGAGTTACACTGTTCCCCAGCAGACGCGCAGACGTCTGTCGAGCTTCTCAGCAGAACTGGCGGGTTGCCTCCGGACGATGATGAGTGTGTCATGGGGCGACGTCACTGAATCAAACAGCAGCGGCAGCAGCAGCAGCAGCACAAGCGGGAGCGGTGGCGGCGCGGCGGCCACACTGCCCTCTGGCTCCGTGTCGGCGGCGCGCAGATTTCGGCCGTCCCCTGGCGCGGCCCTTAGAGCCGCGGCGGCGCACGCAGGCTTTCTCTTTCGCCGCCGCTGTTGTTGTGGGCTCCTCCGCCGCGGCAGCCACCGGTGCAGCCCTCCGGCGAGAGAAAGAAAGCGGCCTCCAAAAATAAGACACCGCCGCTGCGGCCGCCGGAGCCCGTGGCACAGCGGCAGCAGCAGAGGAAGAAGAAGCAGTGCAGAGGCTGTATAGCCTGGCTGCAGCCGGGAGGAAGAGAGAAGCACACCGCTGCTCTAGGTCCGGGGGAACCGCAGGGTTCGTCGTCTCTTGCGTGATGTCACGGCGCGGCGGCACCCATCACACAGCGGCGGAGCGCGCGCGCGCGCGCCCGCAGTCGCCGACGACGAGCATCGAAAGGGCGACCATTCGGGGCGCCTGCGTTTTATTGTTTTCTGGTTCTCTTTGCCTCCAGTCTCTAGCACTGGAGCGCTCTCTCTCTCTCTCTTCTGGAAGAAAACCAGGAAAGAACGCTAAAAAAGAGATGACTGTGAGAGAAAGACGACGTGCGCAGACGGGGGATTCAGACGGCATGCGCGGAGAGAGTGAGAGCAGTGAGACTGCCTGGGAACGGAGAGGAGGAAGAGACGACTGCTTGCGTCACGGTCAGGCTGAGACCTCTCCTGCCTCCCTTTCATCCTCAGCCGTGGCCCCCGCTTGTACACGTCGGGTCACTGACGTGAGACCGCCCCGCGGTTGCACCTTTTTCTTCGTCGTCGCTCTTCCCGCTCATTCTCGAGTCGTTTAAAGCTCTGTGCAGCCGGCGGCGGTCACCCCTCTTTCATTTTCCTCTCTCTCACTCCCTTCCCCCCTCCCCTTTTTTGACAGCCCGATGAACAAAGTAGTACCTCTGTCGAACTCACGGTGCGCCCTGAGGAGAGGCTCCCGGAGAGCATCCTTTCCCTCTTACAATCCCTCAGTCTGCAGAGTCGTTCGGTTTTTCCTCCGGGGAGGGAGATGGCTCGGTTGCACGTACGTGCGTGGTTCGCAGTCGCGGTTACGGCGCTGACGCTTCCGTGGAGCTCGCGCGTGACTTTCTATCGCCGATGACTGACACCAGACTCGGTCTACTTTTTCGTTCTTTTTTGCTCTCGTCTTTGCGTGACGCGCAGCTCGGCTGATTGATGATCCGCGCGAGAGCTGAAGCTTTTGAGAAACTCCCCTGCGCACAGTTATTCACCCCGCCCACAACCCTTTCTGTTTGCTTGTTTTCTGTTTGTTTCTAAGTCACTCGCCTCGACGATCTCCTGGGCAACCTTTTTGGCATCCACGCAAGGTCTCTCCGCGGCTTCGTCGTTTAGCTTCGCGGCATTCTGTGCTCGTCACATCACGCTTGACTGAAAAGAGCAGGTTGCTTTCAATAACCCACGGTCACTAAATTTTGGTGTTTCAATGTAAAATTATTGTGCAAGAAGCGCGCTTCAGAGTGCAAAGACTACGGACTCTCGATCATGCAGTCTGTAATCTTACTAACTGCTGGCAATGCACGATATATTACCTGCTTAGTTTCTCAAACTTCCAAGTTTTTAATATTTCTTTTCCTCTGTGTTGCTGGAGTACAGTTAATCCGATACGAAAGAAAAAGGAGACAAAGAAAGCAGCTTTTTTCCTGGCTTCATCATTTTCTCTATGTTGAGTCTAAAATCTCGCCGTCGTACAGATCTGCACAGCGTTCCGCACAGACTAAGTGTAGAAGAAACGGTCGTAGATATGCGCATGAAAGTGACAAGCTAGTACAGTGTGAGAAAATAAGTTCGAAGGGTAGTTCAGACAACATTCGCACATTGCAGCCCTTTACAATTAGCATAGGAAGTCAAGCGCGGCCTGCGAATAAGATCATACGCACAGCTGAACTATGCTAGCATTCGTGGGAACTTTCCGCGATGCGTTTTGATTGATTGATTGATCGATTGATTGACTGATTTATTGATTGACTGATTGATTGATTGACTGATTCCTTCGTTCTCGTTCCATGCGCGGAGTGAGAAAGGGGTGGGTTAATGTGCTATGGGTGGTGCTAAGGCTCAGAAAGACTGAACTCGCTACCACCGCATACCACGTGCATTGTTCTTACCAAATGAGCATGACGTCTGATTTCGAAGGTGCTGTTGCATATAAGTGTGCAAGTTAACCTTGAGAGTTCTCACCAGCACCACAGGCTACTAATGTGGCGTACGAGGTACACATGCCGCCAAGCATAAACACGCGGTTCAATGATCACGGTGCTCAGACGTGGAATCATTAAATTTAAGACTCTCACTGCTCCTCAATACCGATGCCGCACTTGTAAGCCGACATTATTACCATCCTTCTCCTCTTCATCGTCATCATCATCATAATCATCAGGCCTCTCCTACCGAACTCGGAGTGCCACTTCTCTATTCCTATCCCTGCAAATTTCCGTATTTCACCTCTCCACCTGGCCCTCTTCCGTCCCTGCCTCTGTTTTGTAGCAATGACTACATTACGGTAGCATTTCGAGCCTTCAGCGTGGCGACGCATTCGGCGCCGCCACCCCGCGGCTGCGCAGCCACGCTGTCACGTGGTCGGTCACGTGGTGCGGAGCAGCTGCCGGCGGCTCGGCGACGTGGCTGATAACGTAGTTGTTCACGTGACCAGCCACGTGGTGCGGAGCAGCTGCTGCTGCCGGCGGCGCGGCGCGCCGGCGGAACCAAGGTGCCACAGCTGTGCGCATGCGCCGTGTCAAGCGGGACGAAGATGAAGAAAGAACGCCCAGCGAAACGGAGCCATGCCTTAAGAGGACGAAGAAGAAGAAGAAGAAGCGAAACGGAGAGGCGAAAGAGTGACTTTGCAATTCAACTGGGCAAGTTCCACTCGGCCAGATGTAGCTATCGCGTCACTCCAGGTTTAACCAGAGCTAAACCACCGCCATTTTTTTTCGTTTCTTTGCTATCTTAGCTCCTCCATTACATGCCTTACCCAAACAGTTTTCTCCCGTCCATTTCTGCTGCGACATCAGTTTCCCCCACATTACACGTTATCATACTGTGCCTTCGGTACCCCAGGCGGCAGCCCCTGTAGTTCACGCCATGGTGTTACATTTACCTTTGGCGTGATTAATGCGAACTTACGCCCTATAAAACCGCTTGTTCAACGTGAAACATGGCAAGAAGTAACTGTGCGAAACCATTTTTCTGTTACCTTTGGAATCATGGCTGCCAGATTCGAGATCCTCAACATGATGTAAGCCGACAGAAATAGGGGAAATTGAAGGCATCGTATTAAAGCATCTCGATATTGCCATGAATGCCACAGTAAAGAAGAACCGACTAGATGTACTGTCAACAAGAAGATCTCAGGCAAATGGTTATTCATAGAAGAAAGTAATTTCATTTCAAAACGTTTCATGGGCGAAATTGGTGATACGTCACAGCTTGTATTGCTTTGGCACTGGGCTGCAAGATAATCAAGGCTAAAACACACACACGAACTGCACACGCTGTGAACTGCAGTAATATTTTGCAAAAAATTTCAAGTACGATGATCACTTTTTGAAGTACTACGAAGATAGTGCGGAAGCACAGCAGCCTTTGTCACATTCATGGCTACGCACCACATGTATAAATTGCGATGCATTGTGTAAAATTCGTTGGAGGCACTTAGATATCTCTGTACTGTGGGAAGGTGAAGCCTGTTTGCGACTCATTTCGCTGATTTGAATTCGCCGCGCTTGAATTCATTTCGGGGCAGAGGAAAAGAGCAGCTGGCGCGATCGTGGCAGAGAGATCACGTGACATCACAGCTTCACGTGACATAAAATGAAACGAATGGACACGAGTATAAGCCATTAAAGGCTATCGCCTTAAAAATATCTGAATATTATACCAAAAAGTTTGTCCCTGAAGTCTAGCCGATCTGTGTTGGGCTTGAGAAGCATTTGTTTTAAAACGTTTGAATGATCCTGGCTATGAAATTCAGTAGCTGTTAAGATAATGACTGCGCAGGCAGACTCAATAAGAGCTGCATTAGTTCAAATGAAGCTCCAATCTGGTGTGTATATATATATATATATATATATATATATATATATATATATATATATATATATATATATATATATATATATATATATATATATATATATATATATATATATATATATATATATATATATATATATATATATATATATATATATATATATATATATATATGTATATATATATATATATATATATATATATATATATATATATATATATATATAAGCAAGCGAGCAAGTAAGTAAAAGTAAATAAGTAAGTAAGGTTGTAAGTAAATAAAGAAATAAATACAGATTAAATTAATGCTTCTATGACCCAATATTTTATCCAAATAGTCCGTCATGGAGCATTTCATAAATGGTGGGTATTGACAAGTGGCGGTTAACCAAAACATTATTATATCTTTAGCTGCCACTTTTGATGATAAAGTAAAATACATTATTTATTATAGATACCTCACGGGCCCTTGGGGGAGGGCTTTACATGAGGGGTAAGCCAATGGGCCTGGAGTGGAGATAAAAAGATAACGTTCCAAAATGTTTCAAATTATCACCAGTCGGACATCTTCAGAATAATTTTGCATATCCGTGCCCAGGTCGTAGTTCTTTCCGGTCGAATAGAGTGACGTTTTAGGCAGAACGAGGTGTGTTGCAATTTTGTGTAACGCATGGCCGGAAAAGTTTATTGAGAGTGATTAACAGCTTATAAATGCGACCAAAACCCACGGGACAGCAATGGAACAAAGTCTTCGCTTATCTACATTTGTTGTCTTAAAAACAAGCCGGTCGCAACTTCCCGAGCATGTTCGCTCATTTATCGGCAGTGCTTTTCCGCAATAACGTAGTGCATGCAGTGAAGCACGCTTTACAAGAGAAATGAAGCGCATGAAGATGGATGGTTCGTCAGATCTTTTACTATTGCGATTTGGTAAAAGACGCCGTGGTGGGAAGGTCTGAAATAATTTAGACCACCTGTGGATTTTTTGTAGCGAGAGCTACACTACGCCAGCTATTCGAGCCTTCAGCGTGGCACCCTTGATCTCCGTGGCCACCCCTTGAGCCCCGTAACGGCGCCGTGGCTGGTCCGTGGTTGATCACGTGATTGGTCACGTGACCAGCCACGTGTTTGGTCACGTGGTTCAAGCCGTTACGTGACTACTATGTGTGCAAAACCACTGTGTCTTCACTTTCGAGCCGAGCCTAAGCGTAGCCAGGCAGGTGTAGCTCTCGTGTCACTCCAGGTTTAACCAGAGTTTACCACAGCCAATATTTTAGCGCCCGCTGACATCTCACGGCCCACGGATGCTTTTTTTTTGTATTCCGCCCGGAGTGGACGGCGTGGACGACTGCAACTTTGGCTCAACAGCCATGCGCCGTAGGCACGGAGCCATTACGGCCTGCCTTGATACTGAAGTTTGCGAAATTAACAAACGGAGAACTTGTGGTGACAAATAGAGCCAAGACCGCAATATGTAGAAGAAAACACGATAAAAAAATCAAAGACAATTTTAATTAAAGCAGGGCATATAGGCAGGGATTAGAAAGAACGCATACAGCTAGCGGAGTAAAGCTGTCACAGCAATGGTGCGCACGGTACCTGTGAAGTCGAAAAGGCAAGTCACTCCAATGGTGAAAAAGAGATGAGGATCATAATATATTGGAAAAGGCTCTAACACAATCTGTTTAAACAAAAACGTGCGCATGATTAATTTCGCAGGTTGCTTTTGTGCACATAAAAAAAATCACGCCTTCACGGCAAGGCGACCGCTTTTTGCAAGTACGTATCTTACAGCAAATGTGCCGCAGAGTGCTAAAGGACAGGGAAGAAGGACTTGGTTTTGGTCGCACCTCAGGTTTGGCTTCGCAGCAGCATCTCGTGGTTTCAGGAGGCGGTGTCAGGAGGCGCTTAAGCCTCTTAGAAAACCCCGACAACATGGATGACATTTAATTGCACTGGCCAGTCTGAAATGAGAAGGTGAAATTTCTCCCCATTTAATATGGGCAACATGTCAAGGTAAACTGAGGTCAAAAGGTGCACGTGCCACCTATCAAGCTGGTGTCATGACTTTTCAAGCCTTTGTGCGATTTCAACGACTTGTGCGGTGTACAACGTCGTTTGGAGTAAATACCGATCTTTATCCTTGAACACACGCGCATAGAAGAATAGTTAGTATTAGTTATTCGGAATGTTTCTGCTGTAATTGCTCGAGCCCATCTTATCACAATCGCACTAAGGGTGAACGGTTCATCTGTTGCTCTTTGTAGGAGGTGACCTATGCTGGACTGATGCATGGTGACTGTCATCAGCGAGCGACGTTAAGGTACTCAGTGATACAATGGAGCTTTCTGTACGTGGGGTGTACCTCGCGCTGCGGTTTTGTACACAGATGCAAGTTTGCAAGAAAAGTCAACAAAGCGGTGTAAGCGCGCACGCACGCACAAATTATCATGAACTATCTTCGCTAAGCAAAGAACGCAAATTAAAATTCACTAGCACTAATCTTGTTTTCCCAGCTAAACATCGTGTCTGTGAACATGAACGTGCGGCGCGAAATATCCGTGTACTTCGCCCCTGTATTTTTTAGCCGGACATTAAAGATAAGTATACAGACAAATTAAACTGAGCTTTCGACGCAGTAGAACTGTCGCGCATGTTTCATCTTTTCTTCATTTTCTCTAAACCTTGAGAGGCTGTTGTTACATTCTATAGATTAAGTAGAGTAAACACAACGTATCTTACGAATCGTTATGTTGATCACCAATTTAGTTCTTTCTTGAAGGTCCCCCAAAATACGTGGTGACACTGCTTTTGAGGAAAGGATAGGAGTAACATAAAGCCAGCGTCCGATACATGCAGTATGGGTAGTCATACATGAAGAAAGGGTATGTACGGGTTTTGTTTAATATTCACAGCACGTTTGCATCAGTAACCGCAGCCACGGAAGGCATAAGGAAAGCGCAGCGTTTGTAAATGTGAAGAATAATTTAAATTATTTTACGGCGACTTCAGTACCAGTAGCACTTAACGAAAATGTCGATGTCGGCGTTGTCTGTGTGAAGCGTTGGGGAGTGATGCCTCCACCCACCAACCACCAGCCACCTCCTCACAGCACCCCCCTCCCCCCCCCCCCCCCCCCACATCTTGGTGGCTGACCACTCACCCATCACCAGTCTCGACCACTTACCCATGCCACCCCCGTCCACTTTAGCCTTCCAGAGGCGCCATCTATAACCCGCTCACCTTAACGCTCTAGAGGCGCCACCCATCACCCGCCCACCTTAACCCTACAGAAGCGCCATCCACCACCCGCCCAGCTTCACCCTCCAGAGGCTCCATCCATCAACCGCCCACCCTACTTTACCCTCCAGAAGCGTCGCTCACCACCAAACCACATATCTACACCCTCCACAAAGCTTCCACCTACTAGAAGCCCACCTGGCAGCTGAACAAAAAGGCGACGGCGAAATCGAATTCAAAGATGCAGTTGGAAAGCCAGCGCCCTCCAGAAGCACACCACCCACTGGCTCCCTCCTCACTCACCCGCCAACCATGGGGCTGCCCATCCGCTATCCACCACTTTCGACCCTTCATCCACCGCCATTCATAAGCGCGCCACGTACTACCTCCGCCAACCTTCACCCCCAAGAAAAATTCTGTCGCGTGCGTGATGCCCCGCCTTCGAGCAAAAACACTCATTGGAGTATTAACACATCAAAGTAAACATCAAGGGTAAATCGAACTGCTATCGCAGCTTTCGCTCATTATGTCTCGTAATATTCGTTACTGTTCCTTCGAAATAGAAACTGCTAATCAGATATGTTATGCGTTACTCTTTGGTTTACTCAAATTACAAGCCGCCCCCCCCCCTCTCATACCCCTATTTCGGCCTATTTCTCGTTCGATCAGAATTTATAGGAACAATGTGGTTAGCGGCTACTGAGCGCGCTTGACCGCCATATTATCTGCAACCAAGGCACCTATTGCGAGCTTCTTATGAAAGGCTTAGGCATGGGCTCGGACATTGTGGCTAACCAGTGAATCCGGCAAGCTTGGCTAGCGTTGTCTGACTGGTACCTCAGATACAGCTACAGTTGTGGCTTCGGCGGCTCTCCGCCAGAAAAAAAAAAACTGATGACCTTTGGTGCAAGCCTAATGTCATTAAGAGAAACTTCGTCTCATAGGAAGACAATATCTGCTTGCAAAAATAAAAAACCTCGAGAACCTGTGCGGTACAAGTGTTTATGGTAAAGTGTGCTTTTGGAAATTGCGCGCACATGACTGAGGATATGCTGGCGGCGCCTTCTAGCGTGAAGCAGAGTACATAAACGTTAGTTTCGGTATCTTTTGTTCCGGCGTTCGTTGGCTACATTTCCAATAAAGTCTAAGTCAAGCCAGGCCAGTTATTTCAGTTCAGCTTGCGGCGGCAAATCGGTATAATGCGAGGAAAGTTAGCGGATACATTGCGTGAGCTTTGTTTATGATTATGATTGTTACGAGGCTTTGCCAGCCAGCTTCCGGCGTGATTAGAACATGAGCCAGGATCAGAGTAGCCTAGCTGATGTTGAGTACGCGTTCATCGCCAAACTCGACAACGCCAAAGACCTGTCACAACTTTTGCGAGGCATAAGTATTAAAGAAGTGTGTATCGTGTTCTTGCATAGGTCAGCGTTATACCGTGTTGTCACCGGGTTACGAAGCAAAAGTGTGGAATTTCATTTTATTTCTGACTTGTTTGCAGGTAGCTACGGTGGAAATAAACGAAGTCGGTATCCGAGTCATCGCCCAAGAAGGCAAATGTGTTCAAGCGATCGCATTCGTTCAGCGAGAGCTCTTTGACAGCTATGCACTCAAGGAACGGACGCTGTCGTTCGACATTAGCTTATCTATATGGCTGGTGAGACGTTAGCCACTAAAGTAAATATCAAATGTCATCGGGCACTAAAGTGATACGTTCTAAATTTTGTTTCTTTTTTAAATCCCTGCGGCTGAATATTGATTGATCTATTAGAAGCAGCGGATGCTTGCACTATTACTGTTGTTGAGTTAACTAGCATATGTTGCTACATTGCGTATGCCCGCATGCCTACAGTATTCCAATGTCGCATGCAGGGCAAGTCTGCTATTAATCATACATTATAAGCGCAAAAAAAAAAGGCAGCATTCTGTTTACAATATTACCGCAATTTAATACTGTGCTGTATATCCCACCTCTTACAGGAATGTCTCACAATGTTTGGTTCTATGGGTGGACCTGTCTCGACACGACTCTGCTACGGAGGTCATGGAAATCCTCTGGTGATGTTGTGAGTGCGCAATGTTGATAGATCATGCATTTTTAATTGAGTGCAAAATTCTGCCTGATCCAAAGCTTTAGTTCATTTTTTAAAGGCATTCATTCACTTGTGAACAGATGTACAGTCAATCTGTGACTTGAAGGATAATATCACCTAAATTACCCAGGGAAATGTCAATATGGGGCCAAGTTTTGTGGTTGGCAACTTCAGTATTAGCTACCGAGTTTTAGTTTATTCGGTTGGCTCGTACATGATTGGCACACTCAAAATTTTTTAATGCGTAACCATTACTATCCACACTTTTACAATTACAAAATCTGTCCGTCTGTTGTGTGATGCTGCCACCACCCTTCTGACGGCTTCTGCCTGCTACCCACCCATCTTTGTCCTTCACACTCCAGAATCCCCTACCCACCACCAAGCAACCCACCTACATCCTCCAGAAGTCCATCACCCACTATCCACCCATTTTTGCCTCCCATCCATCTTCGTCTAGAACCTGCCACCCACCACCAACCAACCCACCCGCACCTCCCAGAAGGCCTCCAACTTCTAGCCACCGACCTTTGCCTTTCACTACCTTCACCGTCCAGAAGCCTGCATTCACCACCAACCAACCCTACTCACACTACAGAAGGCCATACCCACTACCCATACACTCATTTCCACCCTCAAGACACCTCCACCCACGAGAAACCCACGTTGCACTGGAACAAAAAAATGATTGTGAAATCCGCTTCAGAGACTCAATCGGAAGGCGGTCATTTTAGAAGTGAAATGAACATGATGCTTACAACGCACTATGCACTTTACGGCAAGAGCATGGAACAGATGTCATTGGCACACTCAGAGTGCTCTGTGTGTCAGTGTCATTTGTTCTGCGTTCATGAAATAAAGTGCATAGTGCGCTGTAGGCATAATGCACAACCAACTAAGCCTTTCTCATGCCCTTAGCCTGATATAAACTAAATTACATCATATTGTATCGTGTGATTGCCCGCACATTTTTATGTTTGACTGTGCTGTTGGAGGTTTCTTATTTTGCACTTATAACACATACTATGGGGGACGAAAGTAACTGATCTCCCAGCCAACCAACCAACCCACCTACGTCTTCCAGAAGGCCCTACCCACCACCCATATACTCTCTTTCGCCCTTCAGGCACCTCCACCCACGAGAAGCTCATGCAGCACTGGAACAAAAAATTGTCCAAGCTTATGCAAACCAGGCCATCTATCCCACATCTATCCTTCTTCACGTCACACATCCCACACTCTGCCCCAATAAAATCCCACTTTTTGACGCCTCTCCCACGCTATATCAGGCCACACGGGCTTTGCCAAAAGTACAAGCAGCTCCACTAATACCAAACCCCAACCCTGACTAGTGGGAGGCCACACTGGCCAGCTCCAGCCTAGAAGACCAGTGGCAGCTGGCGCACCGGGCCTAGCTGACAGCAAAAGCCATAGGAGGCTCGGACTAAGGGCCCCTCCCTGCATAGGGGACTTCCTTTTGAGCTAATAAATGTTTTTCACCATGTGCGCCACAGTTCGAAACTTGGAGGGGTGGGTCAATTACTTTGTTCCCGATAGTACCTTGATGAACTGTATTGTTCAAGTAAATGCTTCTTTTTTTTATGTCATTATGCAATCAAATAAAGGGGAAGGCCAAATGCAAGCCTTTTTTCTGTGCTGCCATATTCTTGCTACATAATCTGTATTTCACCATGCACTAGTTTTTTTTCTAAAATTTGGAATGAATTGTATACATGTGAGCAAAGATTGTAATAAGGGAGTGAATACTCATTGGCAGTAAAGATTCTTGCAAGGTAGTGCAAGGCTTGCACGAAAGTTTATTAGGCAGCTATTCCTTTAACATTGTTTTGAAATATTGATGCAGTCTAGAATGACTGTTTTGTTTTCATCTGTAAAGGAAGCATTCTGTTCTGTCTGATACCTAGATTGTTCATCTTGGTATTCCAACCCCCACTTCAGGCAGCACTAATCACTTAATGCTGTCCAGATGCTTTGAAAGAAATGGTCCAACTGCTTTGAAAAAACTGTTTTGGTTTGTCATGCTTATCTAGTTGTAGTATTTAGTTAAGACAGCTTGACCACAGATTTTTTCATTCTGTAACATTTTCATGGCGGGCCATCTTAAGAATGCCTGAGTTTGTAATAGTGCTTCATATTTGTATTACTTCAAATTAGCAAAGAGTGAAGGTGTACATAACACTTATCCTTGCAGCCTTGAAGAAGGTGGCGTTGTCACTGACTGCAAGATACGAACAATGGAGTCTGAAGGTGTCATGAGCTTTGACTTATCTAAAGACAATGTAATTAACGTTGTCATATTGAAATCTGAAAGCATAAAAGAGGTCTGGTCGGAACTTGATACCTCCAGTGAAGACCTGGAGGTATTTATATCTCCAAATGAGCCTTACTTCAGATTGAGCACATTTGGACCTGCAGGCACTGTTGAGGTGAGCTTTAAGAATGGTTCTTTTGTATTCTGGCATTTGTTGCTTTTGCTTCTCATTCACTCACTGCCTGGTTAGAAGAAGCCTCTTGAAAATAATTGCAATAGTGACTCTTAGTGAAAGACATTTGAAGTCACTCTTGCATGCAATTGCCAAGCTGTGCTTGAAGCTTTTAATCCATTCTGATTCGTGGAAGCTTGTTATTGGTAGCGTGGCAAAGTTGTAGTGTATACTTTGGAAACAAGCTGTCATATGCTACTGCTTATGCTGAATTATTTATGTACAACATAGGTGGCTTACTCCAAAGAATCGGACTATGTGGATTCCTTCCAGTGCAAAAAGGAGCAAAAAAACACGTGAGTTGTGCAGTATTTTATGCTTAACTAGTTGCTTGAAAATGTTATTTAAAACATTGTAGCCTATGGGGGGTTATGAAGCATAAGAAGGTCAGAGATAATGTTTGGCAGGTTTCATACAACAAACTTAATGAAACCAAAGGAGATGTGGCACTGTAGTCATAGGTCTGCTAGGCCCTTGGTTTGTCACATTTACTTTAATGAAGTTTAGAAGTGGCAGAGTGGAATCACCAGCCTGCATGCAGAGGAGAAACTTGGCGCATTCATAGGTGATAGAATCATAGAGCAGCACGAGTGTGGGAGTTATAGCAAGAGTGGAATAATGATAATGATGCCTTTGAGAAGCCACTTGCCATTTCTATAAAAGAAATCTGTTTCTACCTAAACTGTCTATGCAGGCCTGAAGAAAGCCAGTTAGGTTGTTTTTAAATACAAAACACCCGTTGCTAATCTTTATTATGTGTACGGCTGGATAAAAAGTCCCTGTATGACTGCAGAATTGTTTACATGCTTCTGACGAGTGAAGAATATAGGCAGTTAATCTACTGTGCAATCGCTTGTTTTTTTCATAGCAGCAGGTAACACGAGATACCAAGACTAAAATGGAACGATAAAATTGCTCTTTATCCTTTTGTCAAAGCATGGGCTGCTAAGCTCACTGTTTTGAGAAATACTCTTCACTGCCTTTTCTAGCCACAATAAAAAAATACCCATGTTATGACATGAATAGCACTGAATTGATAAAAATAAGAAAACACTGCTATATCTAGCATTCTCACAGATAGCGCTCAAAGTTCACTCTGTACATGATTGTGATTATCTGAAAGGGATAGTTCCACTTAGTTCCTTCAGTTGGTGCCAGATGACGCTAAGGCACCCACTGCAAGCATTTCATATGCATAGGCATACACACAGGGGGGCAGGGGGTCTGGCCGCCCACCCTAATCGTTTAAAGAGGGGCACCAAGTCTGCCTCCTACCTTTACTCTCTTGGACGTGACCTGTCATTGTTTATTGTGCAGTGTCATGGCCATGCAGGTTTTTCGATGATACTGGCCGGTGAGGACCCATGATGTTGCATGCCAAGTACTGTTTACTTGCCGGGTCACTTTGAGGCTGCCTGTTTAGGTCTTTTTTAGCAGTTAACAAAAGCCAGGTGTGTTGTATATTTTGTGAGGTTTAGAGAAAACGGAAATTTCTTCAGTAGCGCATTACACTGATGGCTCAGCGGCGCAGGGACTGCCTTCCTTTGCCGATGTTACACTTGAAAGTAAAAACCACTGCTCAGTAATATTTTGTATATTTTGCAATTCCGTCACATTGAAATAATTGTGGGGCCGTGGTGAAACTTTTCTCCCCCTAATGGAGAATCCTGCACACGCCCATGTTCTTATGTATTGTCACACTATAGACCAGTTCTTTCCTCCTTCCTTCCTGTCTTCAGCTATCGATTAAATCTCATGAAGCCATGCATCAAGGCGCTGAACCTGTCTAACAAAGTGGCCATTCGCACTGACCAGCTGGGGTTGCTCTGCTTCCAGTTCCTCATGCGCACAGATGAGGGCATCGCCACATTTGTTGAGTACTACGTGAGTTCCTTTTTGCATTCTTCATCATTCTTCATCCTCCATCTTAGATATTTTTCTATCTCATGCTGGCATCAAATGAGCACTAGCCTAAAGAGATGGTAAGTGACAATCTGTAAACTTATGCATGAAAGTGAGCCTGGAGCATGCCTTATACGCATAATTAGACTGCATGAAGAATTTGGGGGAAAATGGTAGAAAGTGTTCTTGTATGAATAGAAATGGTTTATGGTTTATAGTCATAGCAATGGAAAGAGGAGGGAAAGTCACGTGCAGCAGCCTAATCAAGCCTACAATGCACAGGGAAGCCTGTGTGGATGCAAAAACAGCTTATATAGTGCAGATTCTCAGTTTTTGAAATTAAAGCAAGTCATACACAACGGCAGGCTGTACTTTTGTCCCATTGAAAGTGCCGAATAGGGTTTCTCTTCGAAAGTCTGATTTGGGCAGATTAGAAGCATGGTTTGGTGTCTCGGGTGACCCACAAACATCACTGAATATTTTGATCTTTCACAGTCAAATCTTCTTGCATAATGTGTATTCAGATGGGTGGCTGAGTGTCGAGTAGGGCAAAAATGGTGCACCTGCTCATGAGAGACAGCAGTAGCATAGACGAGGTATCTTTGGACGGTTTGTTACTTCTTCTGGAGTAGTTTCCTTTGAGTACCCCTGTAAATGGATGCCACTTTAAGTAAACTAAGATGTACAAATGGATAGATTATAAGCAACAGGATAAGAAGGAGTTGGAGTTTGGGAGAAAGATGATTGATGCCAACTAAGTTAATTTTGCACAAAAACATGACGTTTTTGGACTGAGGCGGTCCCGAAACATCATGTTTTTCTGCAAAATTAACTTGATTGGCGTCAATCGTCTTTCTCATAAATTCAGCTTCCCAGCCGGACAGACTTCTGTCAAATGTTTTCTTTTGAGAAGTTGGAGTGCATTTGGCAGATACGCTATCAGTAGCGGCTTACCTCTATTAAAGGCATACGGAATAATGCGTAATGGACGAAAAAGCTTGAAATCATACTGAGGGTGGCAAGCGAGAAGTGGGAGAAAACATCACCTGTCTAGCATTAGGCATTAAAATGCTAGTGTATGATATTCCAGCTGAGATTTTGAGAAAGAAAAGTGCACTTGGACAGGACAGATATGATGGAGACACTGAAACAACTCTCAGACTTTTGCTTCCTTCCACCACCCCGCCCTCTTCTTGTTGAAGAAATGACAGAGATAGCACTAATACTACCTCTTTCAAAAGCACTCCTGTCGGGCTCTGTCGGATTGACAGAGTTAACTGCTGTCATATAATTACTCCTTTACTCGGAGTGTTACTAAGAAAGGAGATGCAAAGATGTCATCACTCCTTTTCAGACGCTGCTATGTTACAGCAGTGGCAGTTGCATTCACTGTTGATAGATGTTGCCACATTCATTGCTGTCGTATTTCAAGGACAACACTCCGTAGAACTGGCACCTGCAGGAAACCAGTGCATAAAATCGATCATACCAGTGCACCACGGGCAGTATGCCAAAGCCTTTTCTTTCATCAACATGATAACACCAAGCCCTGTGGCAATTAGGAGACGGTGCAGCACATAGCAAATCTTGGCTGAACAGTCCTACAGCACCCTCCATATAGTCTGGATTTGGCACCGCATAGGTTATGCCTTTTTGGGGTGATGAAAGGTTGACTGTGTGTGTAACATGTTTGTAGTAAAGCCTCTGCCATGTGCCCTGTGAAGCTGTGTCACCTGTGGTATCGGCAACTTTTTTACAGGCTTTTCATAGCAGCTCAGGTTTATCAGTGGTGCAAATGGATAGCTGATGATAGGGACTATGTCGAAAGGTAGCATGTTGTAGCTTTTTTTGAGTAATACAAACAAGTGCCAGTATCTTTTCTAGTTTCCAAAGAATAAATAAGAGCATTTAGTTTCAAAGCAAGCCTTGCAGTTGAGTCCTAAATGCCAGTTTGTAGGCTGAGGCCACAATGATGTGTAGGGCAGATGCGTTCTACAAACACCAATTTGCCGTGCTTTTTTTTAGAATGGTGGATGAGACTTCATTCAGAAGTTTGGTAGTGAAGGGGAAACTTCACCATAAGAGCCAAGTAATATTCAAAAGGGATTACGAATTAGAATAAAAATGTTCGCGTGGAAAACCTTTGCTGCAGCTTAATTTTCAATAAAGGGAAATCTGCCTCTGTGCTTCTTCATAAGATAATTTCATAAGATAATATCGTAATTTTTTGCTTATTTTTCACACGCTGTAATCCTGATTGTGCTCTTTGCGCATGCTCATCGCTTGATGGTGGTGATCGGCTCCTATATATTAGACGTGGTGGCTATTCGAAATATAAAGTTGCAAGTTAGCACCTGTCCTGTCTACTTCTGTGTCGTCCGTGTCCTTTTTGCGCTATGTTTTCTAAGAGAAAAGGGAAGGTTGTGCTTTCACATTGCTAGAGATATTCAATGGTGGTGACGGAGGTGTTCCAACTTGCTCTTCTACTAAATGACATCTGCACCTCATTGTGTGTTGGCTGCTGCATTGAGTTTGAAGATCCCGTAGCTAGTGATGTTAACGCCTGTTTGTGGTGTACATCAGCAATGAAATGATTTTTCTGCAAGGGTATGTAAGCGAGGTTAAGGCTCAAGGGTATGAAAACATCCTGTTTCTCTCCAGAACTTGTAGAGTGCTTGGTTGCTTGCTCAGACTTAGGGGTGCTTAACTTTAAGTCAAGATGACAATTTCACAATAGTGTCTACTTTTTGTAAATGAAATCAGAGCCTCTTTCAAACTGCTTTGGAATATATAGTGGTAATTTTGCAATTCACCATTACTGTAATATAGTGTAAACATAAAAGTGTAGTTCTAACATTGTGGTTTCACAACTGAAGCTGTTGTAATCAAATGCTGCAGGAATAATCCACAGTTTTTCAAGCTGTTGGTAAAACCACAGATATATTTATTTGAACCAAGTGATTATCTTACATGGTAGTTTAACATGAAGCATAATTTTCTTTAGCTTAAAGGGCTTGCCTGCCTTTAAAGGGCCTGCCTGCCCTTGATGTAATTAGACAGCTAATAGAGAGAGATTTCTGCATTTGCTGCTGTGATTGTATTGTTTCAGCTGAGATTTTTAAATTAAGGTTTTCTTGTTCATGATGGACATTATATTTGATTCTGTGGTTTACCACTCGCCTGTATGCAGTAAATAAAGATGTAGATTATTTTTCTTATTTTCTGTTTTTATCTTTGTTCATTAAGTCATGTTAACAATGTCTTTGGTAGAGAAGAGAGGGATTTGAATGTGCAGTTGCTGCTGGTAATATGTGCATTCTGATCAATGTATGTTCATGTTCAATGTAGTTCATGTTCTTTTCCATCTGTATCATTTTCTTGCAGTGCACTCCGAACCGAGAGGACTGACAAAATGGGCAGTGCACTTGTCATGTGAACTTAGCTCTTTGTATAGATGCATGTGAGTGTGCAACACTTTCATAAATAAACTTGCTGTGTACTTTATCTGCCTGTGTTTGACTAAATTTGCAGTTCTAGAAACTGTGCACCTCTCTTGAGATTGTCTGTGTTCTGTAGTTTGCATTTATTTGATTTATTTAACTTTTAAGTGTTGTATGTATTGAGTATGTACTGTTAGTGCCAAACGCACAGATGCAACACAAACAATTCAGTTGAACTAGGAGAAGCAAAACAAGATTTTACTAGTGTCATGTTGACTATTGGTGCATTTGTGTTTCAGTTTGACGGTGTGAAGAACGCTGCATGGAAGTGTTAATCGGTCCTGCTTGTATACTTCTCCAGGAGCTAGTTTTTGCATCTTTTTTGCCAGTGGCTGTTCCCGTTTTTGGGTTGATTCTAATTGTATATAAATGTGCACCTGCCATCAAAAGTAAATGGAAGGCGATTACGTTGAAAAAGTTTAATTTCTCAGAATCCAAAGCATAGCGGCCGAGATTTATTCATGCACTGTGTACTTCACGCAATCACAATTTGACTGAATATATATCTATTCATTCATGCATAAAATGAGGGCGATGAAATTGAAATTTTTGGCTAAGAGTGCCCTCCATTTACTTTTGACAGCACCTGTACTTGCATAAACGTACGTTCAAGTTACGTGTGCAGTATGTGGAATGTAGAATGCACTGCATGCACAACTTGCTGAACAGAATGTCTGTGTTCAGTACATTAGTGAAGGAGTTTATAAGTAAGTCATAATTAAAAAACGGCTCGTGCGTTCGCACATTGAGCGGGTATGGTTCCGAAACCGAAAGAAGGCTGCCTTTGTCATCATCATCATCGCTATTCTGCAAAAACGCTCGCCCACGACCAGTTTCGCATCGAGGGGTCGGTTTTGGCGTTTGATTGAACGATACTTGGTCGGCCGCCGCCCGTCGGCGCGAAACCGGCACCGTGCAACAAGTTGTTGTTGGTGTCTGACGCGCGTGTTTCCTCAATTCCCGGTGTCCGGTCGTTCGGATGTCATTTATTTTTCTCCGAATGCGCCCGCTGTCGCCGCTCTGTAGATAATAAGTGGCGATGCCTTGACCGGAGGACGATAAAAAGCATTTTATCAACGGCCGTCGCTTGGTGCCGGCGATCGCTCCGTCGACGAGAGGCAGCAGCCTCTTGTGTGTACTTTGCACACGTCGGTCGCACCACACCTGCTACACCGCTGACCTCGCAGCAACACGAGGGAGGGACAGTGCTAAGGGCGTTACAGAAGTGATCTTTTCGTTTTCAAAGTGTTGCTTTCGTCGGTCGCAACTTCAAGATGTCGCCGTCAAAGGTCGTGAAGCACTCGCTGCACCGTCCCAACCTGGACGAAGTCGCCAAAGGTGAGTACGCGTAGTACGTGGCTCACGATGGCCGAAGCAGATCGATCGCCTTGCCAAATTTCAGGTCGCTCGTCTCTGCGCCGAGATGAAAGAGTGTTGCTGTCCTTGCTCTTTCGGAGGCGGCTAGCCCTGAAAGTCGTGTGCATTCCAACTGCGAAATTGGCTGTTTGCAAGCAGCTGACCAAACCGTACCCGCTGGCGGTTTCGGTCACGTTTTTTGTAGGCATGATTTATAGCTTACTGCGATCGAAGAGTGTTCACGAGCCTATTTTCTGCTCTGGGATGGTACCTATGGACTTTTGCGTGCTCGTGTAAAAAAGAGAAAATAAAATAGTTCTGCTTCTGCAGTTCTTTCTAGCTGCCTTATTGAATGTGCGTACGCGTGTCCGTCACAGAGATTCATATGTACTACGGCCGGGCTGCAACTGCTGCTTTAGCTGACCGCTGCAAATTGTTGATTGGACGCACGTGAGTGCGTACTACAAGTTATGCGCTCTAATTATACCGCTGAAGGAAGCGCAGCTGTCAGCTGACATGAGACTCAGGATCGTATATGCATAAAAATTGTCCTCTTGCTACCGAAATACGTGTCCAATTGACCGTCGAAATAAGCATGGTAAACCCCTCGGTCTGTGAGTCGCCGGATTGTGTTGTTTAAATTTGGTGTGTAAACATCTTTCCCGTTCATTGTAACGCTCCGTATGCTTTAGTATCTTCATACACTGCACTCTATGGAGACATGTCAGCATGTTCATTTTTATGTCGTGCAGTTTTGAACGACGGACTGAAGAGCACATTCGAGCATGTTGAAGTTTCAGTGGTTGACTGCCCAAACCTCAAGGAAAAGCCTTTCATGCTCGCATCAGAAGGTGAGACTTTTTATTCTTTTTTATTATTATTTTTATCTTGATTTGATTTGATTTTTTTTTAACAATTAAGGACCTTAATTCACAGGACACTTGTCACATCTTCTTCTTGTTTGCTTGTGCTGTGTGATGTACTCATTCTGTCAACTCCTAATGAGGCAGAACTCGAAACATCTTTGCAGTAGTCAGCTTGAAAACGTAGGCCTTGTAGAACAAAGCAGTAGAGCGTTGCTGCCCGTAAACCCATTGTGAGGTTGTGAGCTTTTTCTTCGGTGATACAGCTCTGCCTCCAACAAGACTGCTTGACAGGCTTTCATTGGCATTGACGCACGCTAATGAGGATGCATTTGGCCTAGTGCCAAGGCAGCTCTCAGGGGGAAGGAACAAAGGGGAAAAAAGTAAAGACCACCACAGAGACCCTAGATTGCTTGCTGCCATCTTGATAGCAGTGACATTAAGTGCTAGGCATCGGAGAATGAAAACCAATATGAGAATGGGTATCACACTTCACAGCCATTATGTGTACCTGATGTGTTCTTCGGGCTTACTGGGCTGTATCACTAAGACAGGTAGTAGTGCTGAGTGGCGTCAAAAGAGCAAGGACACTGGCTTGCAGTTTTTGTTGACATATTAATGTAAACTTTATTGTTAGAACTGCGTAAGAGCTTGTTGGGCTAGGTAATAAAGTGTTAATTGTGGAATTAAAGAAACATGGATGACACAAGAGAGTATAAGTGCATGTCTGTGTTATTCTCTTGTGTTGCCTGTTTTTTCTTTAGCACCGTGCATTCTGCTGTTGTTGGGAGCTTACTTTCTGGGTACTGCATGATAGCAATAACATGTGGCTTGTAGTGTAAAAAGCACAGTATTGTCTGATAACAGCAGTCCTGCTGTCAATTCCGTTGTTGAAGAAAGGTAACTGCCCTTGTATGTAATCTTTCTAAGTGATTAAGAGTGCTCATTTCTTAAAAGTTGAGCTCTGGGCCAGGTTAGGTGCTTTTGAAAGCTGTTCAGAGCACTGCCGACTCATGACCAAAAAATGCCGCATTCTGAATGCATGGTGTATGTTGAATACCTACAGCCAACTTTCGAAAAAAAGGATCTTCGATGCATTGTCTGTTGAGGTCGTGTGAATATTTAAACTTTGTTGGTCAGTGAAGATGTCATAGTTTGTCTCTCAGTGTTGGGATGAAGTTTTGTGGTGCAATTCTGAGCGTGCTGTTTGATCACAAAATGTTTATTGCAGTCAATCTAGATGAAAGATGACTTTGAACAGTCTTTTGGCTTGAGTTGAAAATTTAATTACGACATGGCATTTTGTAGTGTGGCTATGCATGTTTATTGCCATTAAATCACACTGGACACTAGCACCTCCAGTCTGGTATCAATACTGCACTTCATGCATTTTTAGAACATGAAAAAAAAAAAGTTGATAGTCGTCGTTTTTTAAGGGCCACATCTATTAGTCAGTTTTTTCACTGTCTCACAACTTGTAATTGAATATTTTTGATATTTGCTGTGGTCAATTGCAACAAGTAAAGTAGTTAACATGGAAATCAGTAATTTGATTAGCCGTGTAGAATACTCTTGATTCCAGCAGAAATTTGCCAGATGCATTAGTTGTACATTAAAACCAATATTTCCAAATCCTGCTCATCTTCAGTACATGGTTATTTGTACCTTGAAGCACTTTGTATCCAGTGACGCAGATGCCATAGCAGTAGAAATTGCTGTGATCTTCCTGTTGGCTGGTGCTATGACTTTTTTTTATTTGTGTAAAGTACTTTCTCATTGGAGCTGACATGTAAAGCGATTGGGGGTACTCTTAGCAACGCTAGCACCACCTCTCGCTGACCTTTTACTGCTACTGATGTTTCTATGGTTGTAGGCATCGGGAGAATGAGTGGTGACTATATAAAACAAAAATCAAGTCTGGCTCTTATGAGCAACGGTAACAAAAGGCATGCTGTATTGTAGTATGGAAGGTTATTCTGTGCAAAGCAGACAGTTCAAAGCCACAGTAGTAAAGCCAGCAATGTAAGTTTTTGTTCTTTCTTTTCTCAGTTGCAGCATCTGCGGTCTGCATGGAAACAGAATGAACAAGACAGATTATAACTAACAACTAGCCTACTTTGTAGTTGGCATAACCTTTCTGCAAACTGCTGTAGTGAAAACTTGGCAAACCCAAATACATGAGTGGGGTTCAGCTCATCTTAAGTGGTTGTCATTTGGCTATACTAAGTGGAAGCTTTACTGTATTGGTGTTTATTTGTTTTAAGTTGGTCTTGTTCTTTAGGGATATGTGGCAACCCACGGCTGGCAGATGTTGGCGGAGTTCCTTACTTAGTTCCTATTGTACAGAAAGACAAGGTGAGAGTTCAGTCTGTTATTACTCATTAACTTGAAAATGAGAAAGCTTTGATGCATGATTTCATCCAGAGTTGTATCATATAAGACATTCTGTAGATTGCAAGCTATAACGCTTTTTTCATGTATACGTCAGTTCCTTAATATAGGTGCTATTTTAGTTTGTTAAATGGTAGCCGTGTTTGACTTCGACACATAGAAAGAAGCTGAATGTAGGAAATGAGCATGTGCACTAGGCTTGACCGAGACTAGACTAAACTAGACGAGAAGTTTCCATTGCCTGTTTCACTTCATTTGGAGGTGATGAAAACATTTAATGAGATGGAGAGAGGAAAGTTGTTTAGGGGGGGTGGGGCCTTTAGTCTAGGTAGCAGCCAGTATAGGGACAGCATGCTGATTAGAGTACTTTGAGAGGCTTATTATTTGTCAGAACTTTAGCAACTTTCATAATCATCATCATCATTTTATTTTATAAAACCAATACATCAAAACTTAATTGGACCAATAGCAAGCTCGGCTAGTGAAAGGTCCAAATACATAATATTCACTAAAGAATGGCAGACATTCAAAATACATGCACAAAAAGATGCGAGATATTGCCTGATATTGTAGGCAGAGCAGTGTACAGTGCCATTTAGTAGGCTGTGGGATGCTAGAACGCAGCATAGGATCTTAAAGGAGTTTGGACGCCTATTTATAGTTGCGTGTTTTCTTCTTTCAAACGATTTATTATACATTAGAATACATTAATCACCATGTGGTATTCGCCTGTGACACCTAAATAGTTTATCGTTCTATTTATTCTTGATGCTGTTTCGGTTTCGTCAACTGAATGATGGCTGTGATGTGTAGTTGGCATTTAAGTCACATGAGGCACAAAAAAAAAAAAACTCTACAGGATAATCACTGCTACATAGTTTTATTTCACCACAACGCTTATGCCAGCCAGCTTCAAGAGATGGAATGACAACAGACGACGTATAAAGGTGTTATTTTACCATCTGTATACTAACATCTAACACCTAATTTGAAAAAAAAAATCAATTAAAAATTTGGTGTCTATACTCTTTCAACTGTCTAAGTGTGTAGGTGAATCTGCTGCCATACATGATAACACATAATAAAGTGCTTTATAATAAAATAAAGGTTTAGTGATTTAAATGGAATTTAAAACTCTGACAAAGTTTTATACGAGGGTTGTTCTGTCAGGCAGACATTTTAATCTGCAATTATACATGTAGACCTTGGTACACGCAGCTGTTTATGTTGTCAGGACAAGAGTGGCCCTTGTTACTGCATGTTGTTTTAACGTACAAGGTCGTACAAGTTATGAAAGGAAGATATACAGGGCTGCAGATGCGATTGTGGAACGATTTTTTTAGGCAAAATTTCAAGTGCATGAGGACTTACAAAAGTAAATGAAAATTGCAGAGGTTTTAGCAGTACTTGGGACCTTTAGCCACAGTAGCATATTTGTACTGTGCAAATGCTTGCTAGATGTCAGCACATCACCGCATGACGGCACAGGTCCTAGTGGCTCAGAAACCATTCTAATCGTTCCTTTGAGTTCTCATTATGTGGAACTTGAAGCACTGAATACAATCTTTGCTGTGCCACATAGCAACTTTTTTTTTTACTTTTGTTGAAAAGTGCTGTTCACAAAAAAAGGAAAAGAAAGCAAGAGAGTGTTGCTTTTGTGTTGCAGTGCATATTCAATTGAGAGGCGCTAATGACAGTTCAGTGCTTTTATTTCAGATCTACAACCTAGAAGAAGTCATGAGGAAGACAGAAGTACCTGATGGGCTTGCCATTGGTGCTGGCGCAGGCCCCTTTAATGTGGTCGGTGTCAACAGTGAGGTATGCTACTGTCGTTGATTTGTTTGTGCTGCAGCGCATTGCAGTATGTATGCTACTTTATCTGTCACGTATTGGGAGGTTGTTCTGAGGCATTTGTACTTCATCTTTAGTAATTGGGCTTCAAAAAGGAACCGCAAACATGAGAAACTGAATGTGCCTGATTTAGTGTTTTATTACTGAGCTTATTATGAACCATTGTGTTGTACTTTTACTAAAATATTTTTGATGCACACGTTGGGGTTTTAGAGAAATGTCTCCTCTTTATCAGTGTGGCAGAAAATTAACAAATCATGGTGGCTGGTATAGAGATGTGCTGAAAGCAGATAGTGAATTTTGGCTGCGTTTAGAAGCGTTTGCATATTTGAGACTATGAAATACCTCATCGAGGGTTTAGTGGCCTGTGTGTATAAAGCCACCACAAGTTAGCCTTTGCAGTATCCTAGCGCCAAATGCTTCATGACTACAGGATTGTATTTTGTACGCAGAGCTAATAAGAGCAAGTAGTGAAATGGTGGGGAAGCACTGGGAACAGAGTTCGGGCGGACACAGCTCTAAGGCGTGTGAACTGCAGAGTGCTTTGGTGTGGTTTGTGCTTTATCTCTTATGCCTTAAAAAAACTTCAACCATGGAAGCAGCAGCACATGTCACCTGCACGCACCATTTGAACTTTACAAATAAAAATGCACAGTGATCATGGGCACATTATTAAATGACCTTACATGATAGAAATGGCATTTTAATAGAACAGTTCTTGGTTACTCTCAAGTAACTGAGGTTACCAGCATGTTTTTCATTTTCCTAGGTGTAGTTTCTGGAAGTGACATTTGTATTCTTTCACTGTTTTCTTTTTATTCATTCAGATGATGCACAACATGAAGTGTGGTGAGAAGCCTTTCAATAACAGTCACTATGCCAAGATTAACGAGGTAAATGGTGGCACTTTTATTATGGAAATACATATTTTGGATTGCTCATACTAAATTTGTCGCTTATTCGGAAGCTACTCGCAGGAACTCATTTGTGAAGCATTGTTGTTTTTCGTCCTGCACTGAGTGTACGCAGCTCGATTTCTTAGTTTTTTTTTTCTTGGCGATCAGAGTTGATGCCTTAAGACCCCTAATTTTCTGCTGCGGAAAATTTTAAATTCCGTAAATTGAGCACAAAGAATCTGCAATATTCTGTGGGGATCCTTGTGTGTGGTAACTTGTGTGGCCTTTAGCGCAGCATTGGCCGCTGAGCCGCCACTTCCTGCCTCGTTGATTCGTGCTGCATGGTTCTGAGCCTGTTTGCCCTTTCTTCCTTATTCATCACAATTCTCACTGCCTCCTCTTCTTCTTGAGCGGCCTGCGCCGCCTTCTTTTCACGATTGTAGCAACGCTTCGTCACCAGCGTGTGTCACACAGTTTGCCTCGATGACCTATGGTTGTTGAAAAGCCGGCTTTTCCTTACAGCTGTCGAGCCTGGTGGGTGAGCTGGCTGTGGGTTCCACAAAAAACGGGGAAAAATTTGCGCTGTATTCGTAGCTTGGTTCCGAATATAACGCAAGGTGCTTTTAGAAGCACATGATTTAACAAAACTAACTCGTATTATATTCCAGAAAGTCCGTTTATGTGCTTTCAAACGGCGCGAGTGTCATCACTGTCTTCATGCAAGTGTGTGAATGCGCTGATGCCAGAGCCGGAGCATTTGATGAACTAGCTTGCTTGAGCGAAGTGGCGAGCAAGCATGTCAAGGCAGCAGCAGACCTTTGTTCGTTATCAGATTATATGTTTCAAGAGAATTGAAACGATTAAATAATCGCATTCCTATCATTGTATCATTTACACTGATTTCTACAAACACAGTATCGCCAAAAAAACTTGCTTGCTGATAACGCAGTTCCGTGAAAAGTGCTCCAATCCATGAGTTTCTGAGCTATCGCGGAAAATTAGACACCTTGTTTTATAAGTTTGCATTTGCAGGCTGTACATTTTTTTCATATGTAACGTGGGGGAAAATAGTAAAGCACGGTTAATTTTTTTCTCTACAGTAAGAGCAAATATTAAAACATAAGAAAAGTGGCAGCTTATAAGTATGAAACTGTAGTCAGTTGCAACTTGAGAATGTAGCAAAGGCTCCTCTTCCACCAAATTTTCACTTCCCTTGTGGCTTTCAGGTAGATAAGACTTCCTAGAACTGCTGCTAGGCAAACAAAGCCCCATGATTGGTGCAAGCTCATAGTAATGAGTAGGAAGTTGCAGAGGTTATAAAATGCTTTCATGAGCATAAATTGTTTGTAGAAGCCCACTGTGGAACAGCTGTATAATTGGCTCCTTGCAAAAAGCGAATGGACGTGTTTTTCTTCCTCTACCTGAGTAAAATGAGTTGTTTTTGAGGAAATGAAATATTTTAGTATTCGCAACCACAATATTGGCAGAAAAAGAAAGCAGTGTTGAGCACTCAGCACGATTTGCAGATCTTCATGGTTCTTGTCACTATGCGCTTTGCCATCTGTGTGAATGCGGATTGTCAGTGACGTCAGAGTGCGTTTCTATCTTGTCAGTGAGCTGTCATCATTCGCAGCAAGGCATCTTGCCAAGACGCACACAAGCAGCAGTTTTCTCATGAATGACACATGACAAATCACTCTTCATTCTTCGTTCTTACTTACTGCATTGGGAGAGGTCCTTATTGACTGCTTGGCTTAGTTGGGAAATGGTTGCGTTCATCAGGAAAGAATGAGATGCAGTGCTAAAGCGCTCACACAGTAATGCCTTTTGCACTGATGACCTTGTTTTAATTGCACAAACCAGGAGTGTTTCTCTCTTCAGCTTAACGAGCATGGCGTCGACGTTAAATAGGTATGCATGCTTTATGAATACGAAAAAATGCAGTATGCACACTGGTCTTTTGACGCCAACCCCACTGCAATGGCTGAATTATCTGTGATTACGCTGGGAAGCTGGCACTCGCCGGCATTTCCCCATCTGCTGCAACACTAGGACTCCGGCATTCTCTGGCTTGTTTCCACTCTGATGTGCACGTATATACACAAGTGTTACGGTGTGAATATGAACGACTCAGCTTTGTTCCATATGAACGACTCAGCTGCCTGACGTTCGTGATAATTAGCACAAAATCAGCTTGGCCACCACATCTCTGGCCAATTAGGCATGTGTGCACGGCAGGATTAGCTGATGCAATGCGGTAGCGACAGCCCTGGTGCTAGGTAATATTTTTGTTCATGTCGCAGCACGCAAAAAAAGAGCACACGGCGAAGACACTGCTATTGCAACCGCTTCACAAATACGGTCCGCGGAATTCATGATAAAATGGCACAAAATACATGTAAGCAGGCTTTCCACGCTGCCAGTCTGGACTACAGTATTCTGCAGAATGCAAGTGGCCATTTTATAAAGAATACTGCAGTCTCAAGTTGTACCTGCTTATACGTAGCTGTTCCTGTTATAGGGACCCCCAGTCGTGTTTTATCAGGGTTGCCATTTCTCCGTCTGCTTTTCCATGTTGTCGCTGCATTGGTTGTGTGCTGGGAAACAGGAATGGGCATTGTGAAGTATACACTCTTGGTTGACTGTTCTTGCTTCATTGTGGTGCAGATTTTTTATCTTGCATTATAACTCTGCATTTGTGAGCGTGCTCGTCTTTTGCTGGGAAACGGGGTTTTTGTGCCACTTTATTTTGTTTCTTTCATTGGCTCCAGGATGTACCATGTAGGATGTCCAAAGTCTAAGTCAAACTGAAAAGACAACAGTGGTTTTAGGGCACCTTTAAGTGTTTCTGTGAAGAAGTGCTGCTTGCTTTGATGGCGTGAAAATAAATTGCTTTACACTGATTAGTATTCCCACACCTAGCCTGTTTTCTGCTCACAGGATGGCAGCTACGAGCTGGGCAGATTCACTTCCACGTGTTGTGAATTTGGCCTCATGGCTAATCTGCTCATTTCGGAAGGCAAGTCTGGAAAGGTGCGTAACTGTGTGTATGGCATGAACTGATTGGAGTGAGGATGGATTGGTTGTAGTTGGCAGGCATTAGCATCTGCTTTTGTTTACGATAAGCTTCTGTTTATGGTAGTAGGCAGTGAGTTGGAAGTATGCTCTAGCCAGGCATGACTGCTAGGCCAATGACTAACATTTCCCTTAAAGTATTCGGACTTTGGAAGTGATTGGTTACTAATGGCATTGCAGCTCAGTTTTCTTGGTAGGTAACTAGAGGCTGCATAATGTGTAATTAACTTGTGACTCTAATTAAGTGTCAGTTGTCTGCAAGTGAAAACTTGCGGGTGGAATGGTACTTTTGATCACTGTCTGGGAGTGATGCTTTATCAGTGTGTCCACTTATAATACAGTTTATATGTTTAGATCCTGGCTGCAGCGGTCGAATTTCGATGGAGGCGAAATTCCAGAGGACCGTGTACTGTGCGATGTCAGTGCACGTTAAAGAACCCCAGGTAGTCGAAATTTCCGGAGCTTTTCACTATGGCGTCTCTCATAGCCTGAGTCGCTTTGGGACGTTAAACCGCCATAAACCATAAGCCAGTTGATAAGTTTATGCTTCTTTGACAATATTAATCATGGTGTGAATGCAGTTCTGTTTGCATGTTGTGTATATATCCCAAGAATAAATACATAAAGACTTCAACCAAGTCATCACAGTGTGCAGAAAAGAAAAAGCTTCTTACTGCAATTTATGCTGCTATAGAATTATGGGTGCAGGACCATATTCCGTTGTTGCACAGTGGACCCTTCAAGGCAAATTCTGCTAAGCCGAACACTGCGCAGACATTGGTTTAGTTTTCCGTAGACAGTGCAAAAAGAAAGAAAATTGGTTAGCACAAACCTTTCAACTTGGGGACTTTGGTTAGCACTAGAACTGCCATTGCTACAAATGGCTGTCAGTTGCTGGGATCTTGTTGCGTTGTGCTGGAAGACAGTATGCTTCAAAAAGGTTATAAAACTGTTGAGAACATATTTGATCAACTTTGTGCTAGGCAGGCTTTAACCTAGCAAAAACCAATAATGAATTGTGATAGGCCTTGCATGCAGCATGCAATTAGGCATGTATTGGTCCTTTAACACAGGAACAGCTTCACTTGGAACATAAGGGCTGTAGACATCATTATGCAACAGTAGACAGATGTCTGGTATGGGTGGCAAAAGAGCAACTGTCGCTGTAGAAAAGGCTAAAACCACAAAAACTGATTGATTCGGCTGTATCTTTGTAACAGTACTAATTAGAAACATCATCTTTGTTGCAGTTCATTTAGGAATAGATCGGCATTTTTATGAAACAAAATTTTGAAAATCTGATTTTATCAAAAAATGTGGCATTTTAAAAGCGGCCAAATACCTTAATGAAATGCATCACTGAAAAAGCTTATTTTACTGCTGTCTTTATGCGCAGCATGGAATTTATACGTGCAGCCTTATTTCTGAGTGTGTGAATTTTACCATACACAATAAAATCTGAGTTAGTGTGTCATGGATGCAAGTAAATTAAATTTACTCGTCAGAGTCACATTTCATCAACTTTTGGCAGCGGTGGTGCATACTTATATATTGAAGGAGATCCCGAACAGGCATTCGCTGCTGTTAGTCACATGCTGCAGTGGTCATCAGAGAAGCAGTTTTGAAAATCACTAACAGGGTACGCTTCTTTTAGGTGATACGTGTAAGCGCCAAAAGGCGCACAGGTGGTGACAACTTTGTGACGGCCATGCGGAAGGTGCTCGCTGCTCATTATGGTTCCAAACCAGTTGGTCTCGGTGGTGCTTTCCTTCTTGAAAAAGGAAAAGCAAAGCTCCACATCATGGTGCGTACACTTCGTGATAGCATGCTGTGTGTTTGTTTTTAAAGGGACTGACAACTGGTTTTAAAATGTAGACCTTAATTTATTTTGCTGTAATAGAAAGCTTGATGTGCAAATTTCGAGGCTTCACAATAATTGCAGTAGGAATGCCGTTAGGTATGCTCAAGAAGCATTTTTCATTCTGTTCACATGCTCATTTTCATGTATTCCAATCCTGTTGCCATCTTCAGACATGGCCTTCTAGACCTGAACCAGTATTGTCATGCTGGATTCTATCAGTACAAGGAAATATGCTTTTTCACTTCCATCATACTCTTAAAAAGGTTATAGATGGCTGTAAATCCACTTATTAAATAGTGCAAAGTGGATGAGACTTTAACCCTCGAGTTTTGAGGCTGCTGTGGGCTTTCGGGCAGCCCGTTATCTGTACATAGACAAGAAACCAGTCTCGGAAACAGAAAAGTTATAATTTTGTGTGAAAAAAAAAAATTGCAAAATAGAAGATGTTCAGTGAGTTAATCAGTAACCTCTGAGTTGTGCCATCTCTTATCTTGCAGCCAAAGTTTTCCACAGCACCTTTGCTAACGAATGACGCAATGAATACCTGGCTCAAGTTCTTTGAGATGGATGCCCCCTTGGTCTGCCTTAGTGTATTTGTGTCCCATGATCCGGTAAGGACAACTTTACTTACTGTTGTTTTTTTCTTTGCATATAAAGCTTGCAAACCTCTGCACTTATTGAGTCAGTGTACAATATATTGGAATGTATAGTAAACAAGAAGAGGCATGTCATTGTAATGGGTCATATCACTATCTCACAAGCAGTTTGACTCTTGGTATAGAAGCCCTGAGCACCCTCAACATACAGTGCTGCTGCACATTTTCACTTGATCCTGATGGATGAGTTGTCCTGCTACATAGTACCAGGCTGCACTGCATGCATTTCTCATTGTGTTAGTTGTAGCACATAGATGGGTTTGTAATGAAATAAATCTACCTGTCTTGAATAAAACAGTATTCTTTCATGATTTTACACTTTGCTAAAGCACATTGTTCTGAGCATGTCATTTTTAATTCGCATTGGGATTTTTCTTGACCTTGAGGGTAGCAATGGCACGTCCTTGATGCAAATTTGAGATCTCAGTTGCATTTGGCTTGGTCTTGAGCAAGATCAGGCCTTACTGCTATTTAAATTGGCTATGTAGCAAAAATCGCATCGACTTTGATCCTGATCGGCTCGACCACCAGGAGGACCCTAATGAGAATGATATTAATGTTTGGCAGTGCATGCCACTAGAGTATCCTTAGCACCATGATAACAAAAGGTAGCACCTACCATTGCAAGTGCCATGTGGGTGCTGTGGCTTTCCAAATAAATGGCCTCTTATTTTAAAGCGTAGGAGTGGTGTGAATCTTTTGAAGAAAGGTGCCTGAAAAACCTGGACGAAATGATTTAATTTCAAGGAATCTGTGTCATATGGTATTGCAAGTAGAAGATAGCTCTTTTCTGATACTATAGCCTAAGCAGACTTGTTGCAGGAAGATGACTGCAGACCATTTGTAACATTTTATTTGCATTGTATAGGCAGAGATTCATAATTTCTCTTTCACTGCATGCTTTACAATGATTTACCTCCTGTCCACTTCTGCCTCTATGCTTTACTGGCCATGCATTGTGGGGTGTATTGAATGTAGCAACTGCATGATGCTTTTGCTGCCTGAAATGCTCGGTCCTTATTCTTACTTCTATCTCCAGGACATTGGCTGAGGCAATGGAAATGGCTGTCGGGGGTCACTCGCAATATAAAGTGACATTGGTCTAAGAATTACAGGCTGAATCGTTTGAGGTCTGCATATGTTACTTGCTGTCACTGACTTCTGTTCATGCTTGACTGTGGACGGCGTGATAAAGAAATGCTGCCTTTTTTTTTCTTCCAGGTATCTGTAGTCACATGGTGCTGTTAGGCAAAAAGGGGGTGACTTTGTGTGGCAAGAATGCTTTTTCTTAGGAGTAGGGGTTGGACTGTTTGGTTTCTATTTTTTTAGAATTCAGCTAACTTTTTCCAGCATTTGTTTCAGAATGCAGTTTTCAGCATTTATTTCAGAATGCAGTTTTCAGTTTTTTTCAGCTGGTATTATTTTTTTGTGGACGAATTAGCATCTTTTTTTGTTTTTAGGTGATATAATCTGGTACACTTCTGCGGAAAAAGTCACATGAAATTTTTCTTGAGATTTTTGTCAGCCCAGTCATTCGATTTACCAGCAATTAGCACAAAAATGGTTGTACCTAGAGCTTTGCTTTTAGGAAGAAATGCCATCTTTGTTAAAAAAGGAGCAGAACAATCCATAAAACAAAAACTGCCTGTGGAAGTTGACTTTGAATGACTAGGTTGTCATGATATTTTTGGGTTTCTGCACTGGGTGGAGCAAGAGGTTCGGCCTCACATGGACTTCATGTTGACGACAGCGACGAAACTGCTGTCTAATCATGAGGTAGCCAGAACGCGACGCTTTTCGTGGCGCTTGTGCATGGCTTCGCGTCAGTGTCTTTGTGTGCAGTGGAGGAGCCTACTTAACTAAACAACTGCCCTGAGTGGGTGATCCAGCACCAAGCTTGGCCCTGTCCGCTCTCTCTGTCACTCCACCAAGAGCAGAGTTGAGTCTTCCCTTTTGGCGCCAAAAATCCCCCTTACCAGTAACACGTCGGCGCCCACTAGATTGTTTACTTGCAAGCACCGCGTACATTCCACGAAGTTGTTCACACACTGCCACAGTACAAACCACACACTCAAAAGGACAGCGGCAAGCGAATGAGAACCAACGTGCAGCCAGGACTGCACGCAGTGCTCTATCCTGCATGACCAGCTCTAATAAAATAGCTGAACAAGGCACTGCACTAATGGCGCCCCGGTGTTGGCTGCTTTATGGCCCTCTGCACAATGGCCTGCCAACTTGACTGCTGGAGCCTCCTGGTTTGCAGAGGCTTGTAAAGTAGCTTCGTAATACCTCAAAATGCACAACTGTGCCTTGAGTGTAATCGATAGCCAGCTTGTTGTGGTGTGTATATTGAATAATACTGACCTTTCTCAGTTCAAATCAAATTTCGAAAACTGAATTTCGCTTTTTTTTTTAACCCATAGTTATGAGGGGTATGTGCTAACATTGCGTTGCTTGTTCTGCACATGCACAGCGCTCTCAACTGTGCAGTGGCCACTGTTCCTGTGGTCCTGTTTCCATGTTGGCTATGGATATGGCCGAATGAGGCTTGAGATATTGTATAACTTGCAAACTTTGTGCCCTGCATGTCAGAGGCTGGGATGAATATTGATACTCTGTTCTGGTACAGTCCTTCTTGTGACACGAGATTCTCAGTACAATGGTCGTAGCCAACATGACCATTCTATTGCAAGCAAAGGCATTTAATGTAATTACAGAGCAATTCTTGTTTTTGTCAAAGTATGCTTTATCAGTCATTGTTCTTGACTACTTGCAGTTTATATAATGGCACATGCCATCTTATGGGGTGATATGGTTAAGCAGAGAACTGCAGCACTGCACGTATGTTGCCTGTGCTTCTAGTCCATGTGAATGCGCTCGGCAGATAAACCATGCTCTGGCTTCAGTCACACAGCCATATGTGCCATGTGGTACCCCTTGCGGAAGCGGGCAGATAAACCATGCTCTGGCTTCAGTCACACAGCCATATGTGCCATGTGGTACCCCTTGCGGAAGCGTCATATGCACCATCAACCTGGCCGGGACAGCACCGTCACTCATTCCATGGCTTCTAAGACTTTCGACACACTAGTTGTTTGCTGTCCCTACTGTGCTGCTATCAGAATAACGATTCGTTCACTTAAGTGTAGCTAAGGCACAGTTCAAATGTAATATCAGCAATTTCATATGAGCTATGGTCGTAAGCAGTGGTTACAAAGTGCATTTCATCCTTACAAACTTGAATAATATCCTGAATCATTATTGAAGAATATCTGGGTTTTACAGTGCATGTCATTCTTAGTTTGAAAAAGTAACATGTGCTGCTAATGCGTGCTTGTTTTTTCTGACAAAACGAAACAAATGCATCCGGTGTGGCTGCAGATTTTGTTGCAGCTGAACTGGCCCAATCAGTTGCGCTGCCTCAAGCAATTGGTGCATGCTAATTCTCGTTGGGGTCAGAGTTGGATTGGATTGTGAACAGTGCTGGCGCATCCTTCCTGTTGGTGTGCATGGCCTTGCTTCATGTTTCATGTTAGAGTGCATGGCTATCCTTTGCATGCTGGCTTTGCATTTCCCCTCATGATTTGTGTTTTGCTTCCCTTTTCAGCATATGGCACCACCCTCTTTGCAGCAAGTCTTACACCCTGCTTTTCCTCATTTTCTGTCACATTCATCTTTCCTAGTGTGCTTGTGGAGCCAAGCTGACCTTTTCAGTACTGTTCAGTGAGACGTGAAGACATTGCCTTTAAGCTATCAATTTTATACAAACTATCAGCTTTATATATAAGCAAGGCAAAGGGCTACAAAAGGAACGTAGAACATTGCCAAAAGGATATCTTCTGTTTGCGTAACAAGTATTGGCTGGAAAGTTATGGGGGAGGCCTATATTTTCTTGTTTCTGAAGAGCACATACTGCCTTTATTAAGACTTGCCTAGGGGTATCAGTGGCTCCAAGGTTGCAGGATCGGATCCTGGCTGTGGCAGCCACAATTTAGTGAAGGTTAAATATAAAAATGCATATGTGCTGCGCGCTGACAGTGCACATCAGAGAATCTTGAGTGGTTGAAATTAACCCGGAGCCCTTCACTACGGTGTCCCTCATGGCATGTGCAGCTTTGGCATGTTAAACCCCACCTGCCATGTATAAGGATATTGAAAATTTTCGCACTCTTAATGTGCTGTCTTAAGCACTGAACAAATTTTAATTCTTGATTTTGTGTGCATTTTTCACTGGTAAAAAATAAATGTCCACATATATATTGAGCTAGATGAAGCGGAAAACTGGCGTATAAACTTGGGTGTGGATGGCTGCCGTGTTTTGTAGGATGACAATGTTCAGGAAACTGCTACCCAGCCTGTTGTTCTTCACTGAGCCCAGTTGAAACATTATTCATCTTGCTGTGGTATTTTTAGGGCTGGGACCTGCGCATAGAGCACACTCACTGCTTCAGCGACCACAAGCAGGGAGGACACTACCATTACGACACCACACCTGAAGAGGTTGAATACCTGGGCTACTTTAACGTTGCTGAGTGGATGTATCGCATTGATGCACCCGTGTCAACACATCAGATAGGCAGGGACTAAAGCATATTGAAATCAAACTGGTTTTCTGTTTGGGACAGCTGTGCCTGGAAGATAAAGGAAAAGGGAATTACAAAACTAATGATAAAGAGCTCTTGTCTGTCTGTGAGCGTTCTTCTAATCCACTGGCTATAAAAAGTGGTCTACAATGAAAATGGAAAACAGTTTGGATGTGCTGTTTGGTATATTAGATCACAAAATTACTGGTGCACTTTGCTGGCATGCAAAATCATAGGCCAGTGCTATACATGTACAGAATGCGTGAGGGGCTCATGTGTATGGAAACACTCATGTCTCTGCTGCATATCAATAGCGTTTTCCATGCCATATTTCAATGCCCCTTAAACATAATGCATTCATTAGATCAGCATTGACCTAATGATTCTTGCAGGTTGGAATATTATAACTGGGTGCCTTTTCCTTTCTAATTTCTGTTTTATTCTCATTTGCTTTTCTTTTTGCTCTTAAAAATGAAATGGCAGTCTTGCTGATGACTGAAACTGCTAATGTGTTCACTCATGAATTTACACCTTCAGCTGCAGTGGCAACTAATGTGCATTATGAACCTTTTCAGAAGTTGTTGCTTACTTCTGTACATATATTCATAAGTATGATAAACTGAGCTGGCTGGTATCAGCTGATATTTGTGTTCAGTGTAACAGTTGTTGACAAAGGGAGAAATGCAAACTTTGTAGTGCCTTTGAAAATGTTTTTGTGGCATGCAACTGTGACAGCTACACTTTCAGTTGGCACAAAATGTCTGAGCTACAGTTTCAGTGCATTTTAAACAAGCTCAGGTGGTCAAATATAAACCCAAATCTCCACTTCAGCATCTATGTTAGACTGCATGTAGCTTCGAAATGTTAAACCCCACATACCAGCGTTTTTGTGCCTCTATTTCAGTTGGTCTATGTTGCACTGCACACAAATACACATGTTCCACATAAATATGTATACATTATTTCCCTGACAGGGTAAAAAATTTACAGAGCTACGCAATTTGTTGTATTGCAAAATTGCAATTATTGCAAAATTGCAATACGTCAAGTGGTCGATGATGTTAACCTATATGAAGTCCCGGTAAGCTTCCTTCAGCCACTAACACTGAACTTTTCTATGGAGTGCTGTTTTCAGCGACACATGTGGGTAATTGACAGCTACAAAACCGGTGTGCCTATCTTTGAAGTACCTCAGGAAAAATGTGCAGGTGAGCCTTGAGGGAGCTTCATGTGCCCAGTGGATATGCCTTGTTATTCATGTCAAAACATCTCCATGTATGAATTGTTCTCCACACGGAAAGTGGGTATAGGGTCCAAAATCAAATGCTCTATTCATGCACCTAGTTAATTTTGCACATGTTGTACCTGCTTCTATGTGCATAGCTGCAGTTGTGCCTCTGTTCCTGTGCTAATTAACATGCAGGTAATTGAGAGTACTTTAGCTTAGATTAGTACAGAACTCGAGATCGACTATAGTCTGATGCAGCTTAAATAAATCTTCAGTGAAGCTACGCCCACATTCAGGACCACCTCACGGAATTCCCCCATGACAAAAAAGTAGTCCATTGTTAACTTTTCTTGTTATCTAAAAAACAAGCTAGTGACAAGAAAAAATTATAAGCTCTGAAATTTTGATAGCTGGCTTGTTTAATAAAGTCAAAGATTAAAAAGCTGATTTTGTTTACTGTTGTGATCGGTGAGCGGAGCAATGCATGATGCCGCAGACCGTGGCCCAGTGCCGCCAACTGCCACTTTTTTAAGTTGTATCCTACTATATGTGCATTGTTCCCCCTGATGATCAGCACTGCAGCTTTTGATATCCTGCATCAACAGTGTCTGCTGGAATATTTAGCTCTCTCTTACTTAATTACCTTTACTCTTCAGTTTGCTTCTTTCATATCTATTGCAAGTTAGTTCCTAATTGCCTATGTAGTGGAACTGCACTGCCATGATGGATGAAAGCTTTGCATCCTGTGTCTTTACTTTTTCTGCTTTCTAGAAAATGATATAATTGCCTCATTGTTAATAATGAGTTGTATTTGGAACTTGCTTAAACCAAATGCTACTTGTGCTGTAGTTAGCTCTCTATCATGGCCGTAATGAAAAGCTTGACGTGCTTTTGTAACATTTCTACCTGTCATTAGAATACTGTGTTAACATGTGCGATGCTTGTTTGTGAAATAGACCATGACAATCCAAATAAAATAAATATATTCAGCAAGAAGATTGCTAAGTGGTGTGTTTTGGGAAGGGGAACAAAGAAAAAAAAATAGGAAGCAGTACGTGATACATATAAAGATGCCCTGCGGCGACAATTGTGGGAACTAGCCGCTCTGAAGCCCTGCTTGTCCAACTAGGTTCGGGCTTAGTGTGGCCTTATTACGATAGTGCGACCGCTCAGTGCGCCATCTTTTTTCTTGTAATCTCAGGTGTGCACACGGAAACCCTTGCTGAGGTGGTTTTATTATTGAGGAATGCTAAAAGCTATATGGAAGGAGCATGAAATGCAAGATTGCGTACTAGAGCACCTGTTTACGGTCGCGCTTAGTGTCGCGAAGAGGAGATGATTCTGAGTAAAGTTGCTATAGAGGCTGTCTACAGGAGCTATAGTTGCACGTTTGTTTTCCAAGCCTCCATGTACCACTTGCAATCACGTAGCTCTGAAGCATCCAGCATTGCAGAGAAGCCAGCACCTCAGCACCTGTTGGTATTCAGCCTCTGCTGTAAGCTTATTGGTTGACCAACTGTTAGCGCATTTTGCAGCCTGTTTTTTTGCTCAGATGTAATGTTCAATAAATAATTGTGATGTGTATCCACAACACAGTCTTATTAAAAATTTTCTCTTCGGAAAGATTGCGTTTGTGACTCCTGCTATATATAGGAGATGGCGCCACTGATGCACAGGGCGAGTGTCTCTGCAACAACTTAAGATAAGTCTTCGTGCTCCTAGGTGTCTTCGTGCACCTAGCGCACAACAAAGGAGCTGGCTCACTCACTACAACTGTATTTTTCTAATAAATAGAGTTTGACAGTCAGAAATGAGCGACAAGCCACACTAACTGCTGCTCTAAAATTGGCTTCTACATTCAAGAGTGGCGGCTTTCTTTCATAACGTGGTTGCTTTGGAGAGCAAGGTGGCATGTCATCACGATATTTTAGTAATGACAGTCATGAGGTGTGGAGCTGCTGAGGAGCGACGTGCTAGCGGGCCACTTTAGCTCGTCCTCGCTGGACACATGGTGCCACAATAGGAAAGCTGCAGTTTTACATAGACACATCCGAAGCAAAACCTCTTAATATGCGTAATTTCGCTCTCTCAACGGTACATTACCCCAACTTCCAGTTTTGTCTCCTGGCTCATATAGATTGTCTAGATGGAAGAGCATCTCAGAATGCAACCTTAGAAATAACATAGACATGGAAGGGGGTCAAATGATTGGCTGCTGTTGATTCTTGCTGTTAAAGCAAAAAAACAAAAAAAATTGTATAAAGGGATTCCGACTGCTGTATTACGCTTTCCAAAAACGCGCTAATCCTACGCTAGTCCATTGAGTCACAAAACCGATGTCGAATGAATGCTGTTAATAGGTGAGCTGTGAGGTGCATTTGCAGAGTTAGCACAAAGGATCATGGGAAAGTCATCTGCTACCGCTACTTCCGGTTCCAACTTTCTCCCCCTGTTCGCTTGCTTAACAGCAGTCGCTGTGCTAATAAGTCTTATTCTAATTTATTTCTTCTAAAACATCAGTGTTTGTACTGAATCATCACAAAGCCAACGCGACGTCGACTACCTGCTTCATGGTGAATTTCGTACGAAATGCGATCAAAATAATGAAAATGGTACAAGGCTTTCTATGCATACCCACAGTGTGATATGTTGAGAGTGGCATGCACACAGTGATAAGTATGGATCATTCGCTGGCCCACTGGCAGTCTTCACACACTGTGAGGAAAATGCATCTATCGGCTGCTAATCTGTGCAGGTTACAGCTATTCGTAATGTGACGAAAAAAATTATGACCAATGTGTCAAACTAGTTCGCACGTATGTGAAACCAACTGCCATGCATATGCAGAACCAGCCTCGCTGGCATACTATAACATGCCAAACACGATTACCTTTCGTTACTGTTAATTTCTGCGCTCAGGGCACGTTCATAAGCAACATGCGCTGATCTTGCGATGATGCTGTACAATGAGAGATATCGCAGCACAAATAAATTAGTAAATGACGCACGCATATGCACGGCGATTGCAATTCGAAAGGCAGTGCGTGGGAGGAAATTGGAACCGGAAGTAGCTGGCAGACTACTCCCATGATTCTTTGCGTTCACTTTGGAAATGCACTTCACCGATTGAAAACTGAAAATTTTTTTTGAGGAAATGAAATGGCGCAGTATCTGTCTGGCATCTCGATGAACACCTGAACCACGCTGTAAGGGGAGGGATAAAGGAAGAAGTGAGAGAAGAAAGGTGCCGTAGTGGAGTAGGCAGTTGTTGAGATTGTTTCAGGAGTCAACGCAGAGGGTCATGGGAAAGTCGTCTGCTACCTTTACTTCCGGTTCCAACTTTTTCGCCTTGTTTGCTTGGTTCATTGCTGCTGCTTTGTTAATATAGAGTATTCTAATTTATTTGCAGCATCGCTGATAGCACTGCATCATCGCAAAAACAACGCAACCTCGATTCTACTTTCCTTCGTAGCGCATTTTCGCACGAAATGTAACGAAAATAATGAAAAAGGTGTGAGGCTTCCTGTGAGCATGCATTGCGATGTGTTGAGACACACTGTGTGCACAGTGGTCTGAATGGGTAATTTGCTAGGCCATTGACAGCCTTTACACGCTGTGAAGGAAATGCATCTCGTTTGCTCAACTGTACAGGTTGCAAAACTTGCCACTCTGCCAAATGAATGAGAACAGATATATCGGATTGAGTTCACCCGCGTGTGAAACCGACTGCAGGCAATATGTGCAACATTCTGCCTAAACTGGCATATTAACCACGACAGTTAGAGCATGTTTACCTTTCGGAATTGTCAGTTTTTGAGCTCGCGTCGCACACATACACAGCACACACTGATTTTGCGTTGATGCTGTACGATTAGCGATGTCCCAGCACAAATAAATTAGTGAATAAACGATGCCGACATGCATGGCCACTACTATGAAACAGGCAAGGAGTCGGAAAAAATTGGGACTGGAAGTAGCTGGAGAGGACTCTCCCATGATTCTTTGCATTGGCTTTGAAAAGGTACCTCACGCGTTGTGTTCTTATCCGTTTTCTCCATGGTTTTTCACAGATAATTCTCCATTAGCTGCCAAGCGGTGCTATTGGGGAAATGGAATTAGGGTGCCTCGATGCAGCTGCAAAAGGAACGCTGTATCGAGGCACCCTAAATGGAATCCGTCCATCCACCCACCCGTTTGTCTGTCCATCCAAGGGTTATAGAGAAGTGACTCCCGGGCATGACCTATTTTAAAGCTCCCGTGTTTTAAAGTAGGCTGACGACATTTTGCACTATTAGCCGATAGCCAGGAAGATTTACAGACTGGGTAATAGTCCTAAAAATAAAGGAGATGCTCAGGGCTTTGTTTTTAGTACAAATTAATCAGGGTACTGAGAGGTGTTTGGAAAGGAATAATGGTGCTAGGGCTTACTTTCTAGAATGCAGGTTTGTGCCTAAGGTCAGAAGTGAATTCTGGGCTAGAAATAAATTAGCTATGGGCAGATAGCTCAAGTTTCGCATTGCAGAACCACAAATAAGGCATCACAAGGAGATATGGGCTGGACTTTGCTTGAAGTGCTGGAAGCACAGTGAAATATTGCTTGAAGAATGCCTAAGCTAGCTGCACGTTAACAGATGGGCAGCTAAGATATTTAAATACTTGTACAAAAAAAGGGTTGACTCAAAGTGGCGGAAAAGGACTAGAAAGCCAATAAGTAATTATGCAGGAAACCAGAGCGGGAAAACAGCTTTTAAGCACTGGTCAGAAGGGCAGGGTGAGGACTGAATTGATTTAGTGGGGAGAAAAGCAGACTCTGGAGCTGTATAGAAAATGGAAAAGAAAAATCGGGAATGAGTTGTTTTATGTGCTATACTGTTTGATGCGAAATCGAGGTGTTTTAGAATGCAAAGCTACAAAATATCCAAGAGGATCCTACATGATCAGTGTGGTAAATCGGTATACAAACAATTGAGCATGTGCATGGGGATCCATCCAGATATCGACGCTGGCGCAATTGCTATCCTCGATGCCCTAGGGTTAACAAATAACAAAGGCAATGTGAATGAATCGGCATTACACATACATTAGTAAAAAGCGATTGAAAGGTTGGTGGCTCAAAAGTAGAGCAGTGACATAAATAGACACGTGCAGGATTCAATTCAAAACCGGTGTAGCATAAAACTATAGAACTTGAATTTAAAAAAAAAGATAGGGATATTTGACAGATTGGTTGAAGAAAGGTAAAGAAAAAGACATATCGATAATGGTGATGCCTGCCACTGTCACGCTTCGAAGAGAATGCTCCTACCAACCATCCAGCTTGCTTAACCACAACCGGCAGGATATTTTTCTAGTGACTCTAGGCTTGGGGACTGTACCACTGAGAGAACGCAATCTTATGGGCAGTACAGTTTTTGTTGTAAGTACTGCCAGAATGTTTGAGGTACTTGAAATGGAGGTAGATTATCTTGGTTGCCATATAAGTGGGAGCAACATCTCTGGCACCAGCAAACCAAGCAGTGTGCAATTATGAAATCTTTTTGTGCGTCAGTACTGCATGTGATCATGCGGCAACTTTGCCATCCTACATCTAGCTGTCGCATTATATATGGGCACCTAGCAGTGCCATGCTTCTGACATGGTTTGCTTTCGTAATGCTGGAAATTTTATTAACGAATGGGCGCAGTGAATGCCTGCATTTGTGCGCGGTGTCTTGTGGGGAAATTTAGAACTTGTCGTGCTTGCTGGCTGCCTCCGAGAGGCATGCAAAGCTTTCAGTCGTCTACGTCGTCTTGAAGCTGCGCAGCTATACCGCTGACTTGGGCGGCGGGGCGGCGCTTTTTTATTCCACTGGGTACCGGCCGGTGGGAGATCTCGAAGGAGGCCAGGCATATCTGTGCAGGAGGAATGAGAATGCCAGTAGGTATGCATAAGGGCACATATCAAACATAAGCTCAAAACATCGTAAGACATGCTGGTTGGGATCTAACGTCTATATTACACGTTGCTCCTAACAGTGTCATGAAACGCAATGGCAACATCTATGAATGCCACATGCTGAGGCTGAGGGTTCCATGTCCACAGCTGGCATCGAAGCTTAACCATTGTCTCTTGGTGGCTGTAAGGAAAGCAGCACATTCGCTTGTTTGGAGCTTGTATTGTTGGAGGGTGCAACACGTTTTCACAATACCGCAGAAATCGTCCTATTTATCACTTTTGCTTCGTCCCCCGGCAAGGCAAAAAAAAAAAAAGGGTTTACATATAGGCATGTTGAAGAATAATTTTTACCAGCCGAAAAAAGACGAGGGATAAGAGGAGAACCTACACAGGTAAAAATTATTATTCAACATGTCATACCAACTGGCCCATCATTCAGCCTTGCTTCATTACATATAACTGTACCAAGTTCACCTTGGTAATGTGTGCAATGCTGCATTTATCTGATGCTGCAGTTCAATGCTCCCATGGCTTACATGCCATCTGACAGTGATATATAGGTATATCTGCTCTAAAATGAAGTCAAATACTACCCCTCCTTTTTTTTGGCATGAAGTAAAACTGAGGGCCATGGAAGCTGACATTTAGCATTGAACGTGGTCATCTAAACAAAGGGCGTCGGACAGTGCTACGTCGTCCACAGTTCAACCGTTGCAAATGCATGCCATCAGGATATATACAGTCAAGGCTGTCCTTAGGTATAAGACATACATTTACACGCAGAAATGTAGTCCTTCACTCCTGTGTCTTTATCTTTTCTTTTATCAATCTAAGTGCTTCACGATGCTAAACCAATACCTTGCTATGAAGCTCCTAGATGTATGGAACTGTAGCTATAACAAAGAAGGCTACATCCCACTCTGCAGATGTCCGGTGTACCTCCAAGGTCTGTTTTGGGAGCTTTGATGTTTTAATTTTCTTTAATGATATTGTTAAAAATTTTTCATGCAAAATCCACTTGCACGCAGACGACTACGTCGTATACAGTCCCAGTATCAGCGAATACAATGTTCGTGCTCTGCAACACAATCTAGACCGCATCCAGCAATGGTGCAGCACGTGGAAAGTGACCCTGAACTCAAATAATTGCAAATATTTTTCTTTTATGCATAAATGTAATTCAATAAACTACGTGTATTGTATATATTACACTCGTTTGGAAAAAGCTGTCCAATTTAAGTACCTTGGTGCATATTTCACGGAGGACTTGACATGGGGAAGTGATGTTGAATATATAACAGGAAAAGCGTCAAGAATGTTGAATTTCATCTGGCAAAAATTTTATGAAGCCTCAGAAAATCTAAAAAAACTCACGTCAGACCCATTCTTGATTATGCCAGGGTTGCAGAAATAAAAGAATCTTGGTTGGGAACTACTCAGCAGTTGGCTGCTACTGCGCAGTAAAATGTTTTACTGCATCTATTAAATATCAGCAAAACCGGGAATGATAAAGCTGTTTGTGTTCAGCTGCTACATTCTATATCCCAACTTTGTGATCATGTTTTTAAAGTGCGTGAAATCAAATGTCGAACTAACGCGAACTCTTTCCTCATGTCATATCTGTGTGGAACAAACAATGAAAAAAACATGGTTGGTTGCATTTCTGCTTAAATTGATTTTATTGTAGTACTGTCTCATCCAATGTACATGTGTGTGCGTGTGTGTTTTTATCTTGCCTATTAGGCTGTTCCATGCGCTGTTCGAACATATCTATGTCACTTGTCATGTTTTAATGAATTGTATGTTCCCCCTGAAATAATAGACACCTTTAGTATACCATGTTACCTTGTTACCTTTACCGGAGTACAGGGAGCCCACGCGCCATCAGTGCGCATGCCCGGGTCGCCTTGATTGCGCTAGATGGCGCCAGGTACCTGGCAGCTGTGCGGATGCCTGCCGCTTCAGGACCAGTCAGCACATGCGCACTGGTAGTGGGCGGCTCCCGGTACTCCGGTAAGGGTAATGGTAACACGGTACACGATATGCTAAAGTTGTCTAATGCATTCGTGGCGCTGCGGTATCTTTGAATAAATAAAATAAAGTGGTCCTTCAGCTCCCTTATCATATGGTGCGGCTCTCTCAGTGGGGAAGATTACGTACCTGTTGGCCTTCCAGTGGCCGTTCGAGATCCAGTGTGTCACCTAGCAGTTGAGGGCTCAGGGGCGTGACTGGCCGGGACAACCTGCTGTGCAGCCGCTGACGTAGCCAGGATGTGCATGCGGACAAGCATTGCGAGGAACTCGCGGTTGGTCTCATCTCAACCCACCGGTAGTATGTTCTGGAAAAGCAGTGAAGTGAAGGCTGTCACTATCCTGGCGTCACCGCGTTCTAAAGTTCTTCTCTTCTGTTGAGGGCGTGAACGGCTTTTCGAGCAACAGCTAAAGTTGAGCGACCTGAACCGACAACTTCAGCATTCACCTCCTGACCCTGGAGGATGTGTGTCCTCTGTGTCACAGAGCGGATGGAACCGGCAAGGATTTGCTACCTTTGTTTATAAGTGAGACCGAACCAATGTGAGACACGGTGGCGAATGCACGCACACTGGAACTGACTTGCGTCTAACTGCACAAGTCTATGACAATGACACTGAGCTTACCTGTTAACATTGTTGAAAATTCTGACAGTGCTAAGCGCTTCCATGTACGGAGCGGCAAACTGAATCTGTGCTAGACACGTACTTAACTATGGGCATGAGCACCATATATATCATTATTTTACACGCTGTTGTTGCAGTTAGTGTGAATTTCACTACTTATATGGCTGAAGGCAAAGACCACAATAGGGACCTTAGAAAATTGCGTAGTTCTTGGTGTATGATGTATGTCTGCAGACGGCACACAGAGACACCAAGTATGTAATGATGGGGACAATTTTACTACATACTACATCTCAAGGGCATATAGGCCTCCTTTCTGCCCGTTGCTTTTGAGCTTGAAATTCCTGTAGAAGCCGTGGTGAACCTAATGCCGAACATGAATTCGAATTTGTCCTAAATATTCCGAAACTTTCTGCCCAAATGTTACCCAGCGGAAAAAAAAAAGTTGGACGACACTTACGCTACTCTTCAAAGTACAATGCGATAGCACTAGAGATCCCTCCTGCGCATATACTCCGTCACTTTTACTTCGGTTATGCCTACGCGCCTATATAAGCGGAGTTGGTCATTTACCTAGCTCTGCTCATTTATTCTCATTCTCTGCTCTCTCAGTGGTGTAGAGGCATGCGCGCCCGGCTCGTGAACGAAACGACAGTGGTTCGATGCCCCCTCGACCATTCTTCTTTTCGGAGAAATTGATTTCTTTTCTTCAGTGCCTTGACGTCACGACTCTCACGGCCAGTGAAACCACATTGACGTCGGGGCCCTCTCGACCAGTGGTTCCGTTTCGTGACGGACGGACGCCGGCTTTTCTCTTCAATGGGGCCTCTCTTGCTATCACATTCAAAAAATTACATGGCGATTACACATTCATAGTAATGCGGATGGTCTGCGCTAGAAAGTTTTTCGATGCGCTTTTGCGAGGATCTTGCTGCCTTTCATAAATGTATTGGAGCTCGCGTTAACGCACCTCGAGGTTCGCATACGCCTTGCGTTTGTCCTCGCCCTTGTCTACGCGGCGTACGCTTATGTGGATGCGGCGGTTCTTGCTCTGCTTGCGCCTCGTCCAGCTCATTCGCGCCACGTCCTTCGCCCAAGATTCTGCGCGGCGGTGTTCCTCCATGCAACTGAACCGGGCTTCACCCGCTCATGGAAACTCCGGGACTAGCAGTACGTGGAGCGCCTGCGCTCCCATAAGGAGCCTACATGTCTGCCCTCCTTGTGCTCCTCATTTCACTGGCGCCCTCTACGTCGAGGCAAACTCGTTGCTCCGAAACCATTAAATTCCGTGGTCCTCGGGCTAGGCAGGACTCGAAGGAAAGAAACGAGGCGGTCCATGATCTAGCTCGCGCGCTAACCAACCAAGCGTATCAGCCTACACCTCACTTTGAACCCCTTCCATCCACATACGACGATAGACCCAGCGACTCAGTCGTCGGACCTACCCCCGCCCCACAAACAGCTGTGCTCTACGGGAGCCACAGCATGGAGATTAATCCAAACAAATTCCTTTAGAAACATTTACAAGTACAGCAAAACTTTCCCCACCCAATACCAGCGGAACGCCCCGTCTCACGCTGTATCACATCTCGTGGAGGTGTAGGGATAAACCCGAATACTTAAAGACGCCTGATGCGCCATTTCAGCGTGGGGAGGCACAACTGAACCAAGGAAGAGGAGCAGCGCAGAAGCATGCAGCAGAGGTACTTTTTAGAAGCAGCCAACGTTTGAGTTTTTCATGTATTGATGCTTGCTTGGGCTTGCTCTTATCTTTCTCGATTGTTCGCTCTCCTCCTTTTCACCTCTGTTGCTCACCTTATTTAAGGCGTGCCTTCCTTCAATAAAATTCAGTTGTCAGTCAGCGCTTGTGTCTTGTCCTTTCTTCTTGTGTGGTTGCATGCTTTTGCGCTGCTCCTCTTCCTTGGTTCAAAATGCACCAACTAGCCCCGAAAGAAGTTTTACTGAGGCACAGCTGACCAGCGACACCCTGCAGTGCCAGTTAGTGCCTCATCCCCCACATGTAATATTAATGGCCAGTAAAGTTTACACCACCCACCAGTTGTTGCAGCATTACCTTTCCTCAAAAACAATTTTCACAGTAAAAGCGGCGCAAGAAAGCGAACACGCTGTCCAGCTAAGAAAGGGCTGATATGACAGGCTCCTCAAGACGAGTGCGGCTACTACCATCTATGAGGCACTCAGTAGAATAATAATAATAATTGGTTTTGGGGGAAAGGAAATGGCGCAGTATCTGTCTCATATATCGTTGGACACCTGAACCGCGCCGTAAGGGAAGGGATAAAGGAGGGAGTGAAAGATGAAAGGAAGAAGAGGTGCCGTAGTGGAGGGCTCCGGAATAATTTCGATCACCTGGGGATCTTTAACGTGTACTGACATCGCACAGCACACGGGCGTCTTAGCGTTTTTCCTCCATAAAAACGCAGCCGCCGCGGTCGGGTTCGAACCCGGGAACTCCGGATCAGTAGTCGAGCGCCCTAACCTCTGAGCCACCGCGGCGGGTCCGTAAATTAGTGTTCAATAGCGCCAGTAGAATGCGCTACGATTTTCCTGCAGTGCATTTCCTGCTTACAACTCTCGACGAGGAGGTGGGATATGCCAATTGTTTGTTTGTACATTCGTTTTGCTTTCCTTTCACGCCGATTTAGAAGATATCTGTCGAGAAACGATGACTCACGCGAGAGCGCCGACGTGGTAGACGATGGTAATGAGAGCGACCATGACTGAGTCCGCGTAGCAGCTGGTGCCGTCCTGCGTCAGTGCTGTCTCGGGGTCCAGCGTGCCATGTGGACAGCGCAGTACCGCCACCACGTTCATGGCTTCCCACGCGCAGTGTGTCACATGGAACAGCATGTCCAGCAAGTGGACGAGCTTCACGGGTAGCATACTGTGCGCCTCTCCGCGCCTGCGCAACGCAAACGGGCAGTCGCGAGGCAGATTTTTCGCTTATTGGAGGCTAGCAAAACGGATTGAGCTTAAAGTCAGGACTGCGCAGCGAGCCATTGAAAGGAAAATGGGAAGGTTAACGACGTTGAGAGAGAAGGAAAGAGCAGCGTACGCTGTGGGTTAACGAACAAATGGGAGTTATCCTAGCTGAAATGGAGCGGCTGTTGACATGAGCAGGGCAAGCATTGTTTCAAGCAGATAACCGATTTTCCTTTAAGTCATCGGAGTGGATTTCGATTCACACCACAGTATTATTGTCCTGGGTAGGGGTAGCGTAACAAAAAGCTGTGACTTTGCAAGGAATACAATTGTGTACAAGGTAAAGACGCGTAGGCCTGCCAGCTGACTCACGATAAGAAGGCGCAGTGAAAAGCGAGTAGCACCATGCCGACGACGACGTTGCCGATTGGACGCTTCGGCTTGACACCGTAGTAGGTGTCCAGCACCAGGTCGTAACCACAAAGCGACGCCATCGCAAAGTGGTAGACTTCCTCGATCACCACGGCCATCGTGTCCCACAGTCCTGATGGTGCGGCGCACTGCAAAATAATAAAGTACAGCGGCGCCCGTCATGCTCGAATTATGAACAAACTTGCGTCTATACGCATTCATTCGCTCAATTGCCTACATCTAGCAGACTCCTTTCGAGCCCGTTAACTGTGCCCCTGACTTATTACCACAAGCATAAGTCCATGTGTGCAGTGGCTGCTACTATGGGAAAAGGCGCCACGGTTTTCCGTTGAATCGAGTTTTAATAATAATTAATAATTGGTTTTTTGGGGAAAGGAAATGGCGCAGTATCTGTCTCATATATCGTTGGACACCTGAACCGCGCCGTAAGGGAAGGGATAAGGGAGGGAGTGAAAGAGGAAAGGAAGAAGGAGGTGCCGTAGTGTAGGGCTCCGGAATAATTTCGACCACCCCGGGGATCTTTAACGTGCACTGACATCGCACAGCACACGGGCGCCTTAGCGTTTTTCCTCCATAAAAACGCAGCCGCCGCGGTCGGGTTCGAACCCGGGAACTCCGGATCAGTAGTCGAGCGCCCTAACCAATCGAGTTTTCATTTGCCATTTTGTTGGAAGTGACGATTGTGGCACACTTTTTGTCCTGGCGTTTTTGGTCCTCTATGAAATAAAGCCCTGACTGCGACTCTAGCTTTAACGTCCTCGTGCTACACTTACCGGAGGGTTTGACACATCGCCAGCTGCGTGCTGCTGCAGCATATACAATGGCCTGATCGTCACGGGTATGAGATTGCATTCGCTCAGGGCTCTATGCAATTTTTTCGCATTCTTGGAATCTTCGGCAAAACAGAAAGATAAGTGCACGCATTTGCAATTTAATTAATTATCTCTAGAAGAAGCTAGTCTATCCTAGGATGAGGTTGCGGACTGGGTACCACTCAAGTTGATAGCTTGAAACGCTGCGCAAGGCGTTCATAGTAATGACGTGCTTGACGTCAATACTGAGCAGCTCCGCACAAAATGACGTGACTCTGGCGAAAGACGCAGGAAGCGCAAGCCTCGCGTCTTATGTGAAGTGTCTGGTCTCCATGCGTTGCTGTTCAGTATTAACAGCCCTCTTCAGTCAGGTGAATTTAGCTGCTGAGGTGATGTTTTTAACCCCCCCACTCCTCCCTCTACCGATCTCTCTTATCGTTGTTACCGTTCACGAAATCGTCCCGGCCGACCCCTATGTTCCCCTTGCGGGGTACAGTTGAGAGCCCCCGGCATGGTTTAGCAGTGTCGAGTCATCTTCCACCGATCCTACGTCCGCAAACCCAACCACGCCTCCTATGAGGACCGGCTGACCTACTGTACAGTCTGTACAATAACCGCGGGCAAAGCCTGATGGACTAGGTGGAGCGGTGACAGTCATCAGTTGTGTTCTCATTTTATACCGCTGAGGAGAATCGAAGTTCTAGTCCTGTTATCTCTCTCAGCGCAAGATATGAGGAATGTGAAGCAGTCGTACTGATGAAGTTACCATTCTTGACAGCGGAGGCGATTTCACAGGCGACTAGGACTCGCTTACAGCTCCGATCTTCTTATTTTTCTTCTTCTTCACGAGTGCGAGGTGTTGATTCTCTGTGCTGGCGTGTCGTAACGGTTTGAAATGTTGGCTTTGAGCTGTCCGTGTGGCAAGCCTACGCCGGCCAAGTCTCGTTCAAGGACTAAAACAGCAACCAAAGCCAATTTTTATTTGTGATGAAAAACAACAACAATAATAATATTTCAAGCTCTTAAATATAAAACCGTCAATACATCGGAGAATTAGTCTTAGTATTTCTCCACAATGGCTGTCTCTCAGAGCAAGCGAATTGCACGATAGGAAGACTTCTGATGGCGTACGAATTATTTCAGGCTACATATAAGCGGCCTCTTGAAGCAATGCAATGCACGTATTCTTACGGCAGCTTTTAATGTAAAAGAAACAGAAAGCTCCTGCAGAATCAGCGTCTGGGGTGACAACAAAGACAACTCTGTATTGATTGTGCGACCTAATTTTTCGAAGACGCGAGGAAAAACCATTTCCATGAACTCTGTGCTATTTGCTGCGCAAACACAACATAGAGCTTTTTCTTATATAGAGAAATCTTTCTCTATATAGCATTCTCAAGAAAATTTCGTGCTTGCTGGGCCTAATATCTTCCATTAGGATTGACGGATTACTTTTTCACTGTAAAGCAATTCGATTCCAGGACACTGGTTTTCTGCGCGGCAGTATTTTCGTGTGTCTTACTGAGAAGTGATATTGTTTTCCTTTTCTTTTCCGAGTGATTAGGCGCCCAGCTCTTGGAGATATGTCTGTCTCGCTCAGTTTCTTTTTTACTTTGGTGCTGCCAGCAAAACCGATATGTCACGTTGGGAGCCTGTAGGTGGTTGCGTCATACTAACCTGGAACGAGCTCACATCCGCCGCCGCCGGCGCTAAAGCAAATGCAGAAGCAAACTAGCTGCAACAATAAACGAAGAAAAAAAATAGCTGCCACAAGCTTTTTAGAGCGAGAATACATTAAAAGCGGGCGTTTTGCAACTGCTTAGGTGTTGTTATTAGGCACCTAAATGTGGAACGAAAGCTATGTTTTTGTTTTGTTTTCGTGGAGGTGCATACTACAGCGCGGAAGTATCTGTTTCGTCACACATACGTAGCCAGTATAGCAGATGAAACTCAAATTGCCTTCTCCTTTCTTCGAGTGCACTTTGGGAGGTTGGACGGAGGAGGAGAGAGTCGTAACTTGGCGTTGTGGCCTTCCGCAGCAACTGTCATCTGTTCGCATAATTGTTCTTGTTCATTACCGGGCAGTATACGTATTTTGTTCAGTGAGATAAAGCTGGCAGTTCACTACATTCAGCGACTTGTTCTTTTACTGTGTAAGCAGCATGCCATTGGGCGAAAATGCCGGCGTGTGTCTCTGCGTGGCCGCCGAGTGAGGCCTTCGGTGCCTGCAGCGAGCCGAGCGAGCACGAGAACCGCCTCCTGCCCCTTCTGCCCCGTCGAGAGGCGAGTGGGAAAATCGGCATCGGTGGAGGCGGACAGGAGTAGAGAGTAGTAGAGAGGCGGACGCAGCGACGCCCCCAAGCGAGCGACGTACGCGGAGAAACGAAAAGCGGCGCCGAAAGTGTACGGACATCATCGGCTGATCCAATACGGCGCGTTAACGCGACATGTCTATAACGCAACAAGTGTCAAAGGAAAACAAAATTATTAGCGCGCCATAAATCCAGCGAAAGTAAAACGAGGTGTAAATTCAGCAACTGCAAAACATAAAAACATCAGCGAGCCATAAAAGCCAGCCTAGGTGAAGCGAAATTAATGGGCGTAACTTTCAGGCAATGGGAAGCTGCAAGACAGAAAAGCATCTAATGAAAAAGCATAATCCTAAAGGCGCATTATGCTTACGCACCATCGTATCAGACCATCTGAGCGTCTGTAAATATCTTTTTTTTAGTGTCCTGGCGTCGCTAAAAGGACTCTTCAGCCCCGCGTTTGTGTACCTTCCCGTGTTCCCGTGCTTGTAAAACAAGCGCAATAACATGTTGGATTTCATCGAAAATTCTTTTTTTCTTCTTTACTTACAGCCTTCTAATGATTATCAGATCCATTAATAGCAAACGATCAGCTTGAATGCCTGCATTCGACGGGGCTAATAAAGCAACGTTATCAATACGAACCGCCTGTGATTTACTGCGTCTGGCAGACCACCTGTGCGTAGGGAAAACGCGCGGATTGATAAAAATTAGGCCCCATTAAAAAGCGAATGGCAAGTTCTCTTGGGGGGATCCTCGGGCTACATGGTGCAGATTTATAGCCTGCCGTCAGCTGGGTAAAACTTCCGTTAGGAACCGGAAGGAGGGAAAAACATAAACAAAATTTTGGAATAAAATAGTTAAATATATGGCAATAAGTTAAATATATGGCGAGTCTACGTAACAGGTCGCGACTATTACTGTGCAGAAACGTAACCGCTTGGATCGACAGAATAGGGTCACTGCAAGAAATATAGACAATTTAGCGGATCATTGCTGCAACAACCTGGAACGAAATAAGTTCAGGGTCGTATTATGGATCGCATAAGTAGGGCAAAAAAAAAAGACTAAATATACTATCAAAGGCACAGCGTGTGTGCGCTTTATACAGGGTGCCGTTTCTGCTTCCTTTATTCCTTAAATTCCTTCCTCTCGGTCACATCGGGTGCCGGTGATTCCGAGGTCGCCTCTCGATAGCTTTGAGAGCGGGCCATGAGGCATGAAATACTGCTGTTCCGAGCGTGGATGACTGCCGGCTTTCAGCGGCGGCGCGCCGGCACGTCGTTGGAAGGCTGCGAAGCTGCAAATGGAGCGTCACAAACAGTGCTTTGCCTTTCTGCTCCGGAGCTCTCCCCAGCCCCACTTTTGCCTGCGTTCGGTCTCCGGAGAGTTTCAGAGGCCACTGCGCAGCTCGAAACTGTAACACTGCAGCCTGGCGGGACCGAGGGATTGCGAGGTGTAAGCGAATCGGCAAAATACAAGTGCGCGCAGCAACCGTGGGGGCCATTTCTCATGCCGTCCTCTTTTCTTTGTGAGATCAGTGACTTTCTCTTCTCGCACTGCCGCTTTTCTTCGCTACATCTTTTGCTTTCCACCCCCTTTGACCTTGACACTTGTTCAGACGAACGTGCGCGGCGACACTGATGCGATGCTGTTGCTCGGAGTGCATTCGAAACCCAAATGGAAGGGGACATCCGAGCTTGCGGCAGTGCGGCCTACCTATAGTCATTAACGTACTTGCTCGCATAATGAACACACTTTTGTTGTCCCCAAAAATATAAAAAAATTTGGTGGTGCGCTCATTTCGGGGAAAAAATGAGAAAAATGGCAGTTTTTCACAGCCAAAGTAGGAGGCGCGTTCATTACGTAAGTGCATTCATTACGCGAGTAACTACGGTACAGCCAACGGGCTAGTGGTTACACGGGCCGCAGTATCGGCGACCGGTTGCTGTAAGCTGCTCGTTTGGTAAGGGGGCAAACCACCATCAGCGCTAGCTCAATATGTATATTGGTGTTTTTAATCCATGCCGCATTCTATACTGTTTCCTGACGTTACAGCTACCATTTTTCTTTTAGTGCTAAAGCACTGGTTCGCGGAGTCAAACCCAACAAAGAAACAGCTTAAACTTGATCAGAGCTTAACTTGAGTCTAATATCGTTGCGCAGAGGATTAAAATGATCCTAAAACATCGCAAACAGGACAAGGACGAAGCAAACATACAACACGGGCGCTGTGTTTTAGAATGAGTACCTTCCAACCCACCCATGCTTCTATACTTAGGATTAAATTATCTGGTGTATTTATTCCGTCCGGAAACATGCGGGGCCAATATTTTTTTTATCGCGTTGACGTGCGCTGAGGCATCCGTTATAAATTACGCATGAAAGGATTTGCAGTCCTGCTTGTTCCCCGATTAGTGGTGTCGTTTGATCAAGTATCGGGAATTTCGTCAGCGCTTAGCTGTCCGCCCGAGGGATAGTTGGAAGAAAAGCTTGAGAAATTTCTTCCCTGGGGACGACAGGTTAGTTACGCAAGTGAACTAAAATTGGGACGCTATACTGGCCTGTTACCGTGTGGCTGAGAAATCTTTCGAGGGGTGCCCTGGTTACTTCATAGATCTGCGCTTCGCGCGCTCACTGAGCTCAGTTCGTTTATCATTTTTTTGCATTGAAAATAACTAATAATAATAATAATAATAATAATAATTGGTTTTTGGGGAAAGGAAATGACGCAGTATCTGTCTCATATATCGTTGGACACCTGAACCGCGCCGTAAGGGAAGGGATAAAGGAGGGGGTGATAATAATAATAATAATTGGTTTTTGGGGAAAGGAAATGGCGCAGTATCTGTCTCATATATCGTTGGACACCTGAACCGCGCCGTAAGGGAAGGGTAAAGGAGGGAGTGAAGGAAGAAAGGAAGAGAGAGGTGCCGTAGTGGAGGGCTCCGGAATAATTTCGACCACCTGGGGATCTTTAACGTGCACTGACATCGCACAGCACACGGGCGCCTTAGCGTTTTTCCTCCATAAAAACGCAGCCGCCGCGGTCGGGTTCGAACCCGGGAACTCCGGATCAGTAGTCGAGCGCCCTAACCACTGAGCCACCGCGGCGGGTCAGGGGGTGAAAGAAGAAAGGAAGAAATAGGTGCCGTAGTGGAGGGCTCCGGAATAATTTCGACCACCTGGGGATCTTTAACTTGTTCCAAGTTTCGTAACACCTATTCTCAAGAAGACTTGGCTTGTGCGAAAAAAAAAGAAAAAAATTGTTTTGAGCTAAGGACGAACAGTTCTTTGAAAATATTCATAGTTGCAACTATGAACAACCCAGGAATCTGATAGCCTCTGGGCGGCCTTGAGCGAACACCGCGCGGATGCTCTAGTCTGAATACTGTTTGAAGGTAGGCATGAATTCATAGCTGCTCTTCTGACTATGCAGGGATTGGGGCTTCCTAGTTTGTGAAACCAGAAGTCAGTTTAATTACGTTTGGCCTTCAACTTAATTTTGACCACCTGCGGTTTCTTAAATCTCAATACAGGACTGTTGTTTCCAATTTACCAGATATCAAACGTACGTTCCGCTTTAAGTTTTGAGCTGCAAAGATTTTGACCTGAACGTACACCCGTAGAATTGTGTAGGCATATTTGCGACTGGCCCCTGTACCTTCAGAGCCATACCTTACGACTCCTCAAATCGAATTCGAATTGCCTAATCAAAATGTGCTTGTTTTTATTCTTAAACCTGTGCAGGTAGGCCGACAAGAGCTCTGAACACGGGCTACATGAAGACATTCTGATTGCTGTTACTTATTTTACTTCCCGTCTGTCTGCTGTTGGGACCCGAGCCTTGTCAGAAGATAATCTTTAGTTCATCGAATCCCTAGACAAATTACTTTAAACTGACCGACTGCAATCAGTTTATTTTGACGCCAATTACTAAATGTGATATCTACTTTTTCATTTTTGTTTTCATTTTCGACTTGCTTCTTTATTATGGCGTGCGCGTACGCGCTGCTGTCTGGCTCCATCCGTCCTACTCATCATATAGCGATTTTCTTACTTTATTTACTTTGAATACACCAAGGTCACTGCAGGGTATTGCACAAGCAGAGATTGTAAAATGCACAAAGCTTGACGTAATACAGACGGCAAATACAATGCAGTGCAAATTAAAAAATACAGGGCAGTACTCTAGAAACACAACGTAAGAATAAAGGAACGGGGAAACAGTGTTTGTGACAGAAAGGTGTCAGTTCCGGGAAACGACGATTGGAAACCAGATTGATCGGTAGTCTAGATTTCTTATTTTGAATTCCTGCTATAAAATGCATGGTATCCGTCGGCGGGAAAAGCACTGTTCAACAAAAGGTATTTTAGAAGCACCCTCCAGGTACGCGTAGAAACATTCTACGCCATTAGATCTGGCGACGAGGTCGACAGGCTTGGAAACTTTTTGGGCTATTGTCCAGTCTTTTTTCAAAAAAGCCATGTAATACCCCTGTCACACGGCCAGTTTCAATCACCCTCGAGTCGAGGGTCTTCGAGATTCTCAATCGCCATCGAACTCGCCGCTGCTAGAGTGTACTAGAATAGGTGTGTACTATAGGAGTGTACTATTCTAGTACACTCTACCGCTGCTACACGGCAAATCTCAATGGCCATTGAAATGGTTCTCGTGTCTTACGCCACGGATGTGTGGCGCCACAATCGCTACTTTGGATTTTGGAAAAATAACAAAAATATTTAATAAATGTATACTAAATGCTGAAATACAGACATACGCGAAAGTCGTTCAAAACCCTTTTAATTACACGTACGCGACGGACATATGCATACACTGCTATAGCCACACTAATACAAGACGAGCCAAAACCAAGCCAGTCCAACTGCGTCGGAGCGCTGCTTCGTCAGGCTTAAGACGTGGGAAATCGCCATGATAGCTGAAAAATAAGAGCTATTTGCCTCTTGAAACTTTATGCGAGGGTAAGAATGGGCAAATTGAAGGCGAATACAACAGCTTGGAACACGATATTGCTTTGAGGGATTAGCGACGAAGCTGTTATCGCTGTGAAGCGGGCGGGCAGGGTGCCGCCATGTTGTCAACGTTAAGTACGCAAGCAACGCAAAGACTGCAACGCAAAATTAATGCACTTAAAACCAGTCTAATATAATTTTCAAATAATTTTACAGGCTGCTTGCATTAAATTTTATGCGAATAATGTTTGTTCATGTTTTTGCACCGTGGATGTGTCGTGTACGAAAGTGCGCTTGGCGCCGCTCGAAGCAACGCTAGCAACCTTGGGCAGCGCTCGAAGGCCCTCGAAATCTCGATGGAGTTCTGCGCTACTCCGTTGACTCGATAGGCTATTGACTCGATCGCCATTGAAACTGCCCGTGTGGCAGCGCTCGATCGCCTTTGAGTCGATAGACTATCGGTTCGAGGGCCCTCGAAATGCCCGTGTGACAGGGGTATAAGGCTCGAAAACATCGAAGATTGCTCGTATGCCTTTCAGTGTTCTGATTTTGACTGACGGCAAACTATGATTGCGTATTCGACGCGGTAGCTCAGTGGTTTTTTTTTTCTTTATTGCCTGGCTTTGGCTCATAACATTTAACCAAAAAAAACATTCAACAAAAAACACACAAAACACTATGTACATAAGACACTGTCGTGGTCAGCCAGCATGAGTCTGGCTTCGTCATTCTAAAATTCACGAAGCATACAGAGCGGCTCTAGCCTCGAGAGCCACTCGGGAGGCTCCGCAGCTGCTTTCTGGATGGCCAGAAAGCAGTCCATTCTTTCCCGAAAATAAATTCGGGCAGGTCGTGCGTCTTTGTCACAATAATAGCCTGCCATTCTGGAGCGCCATATACAGTGGAGGCCCAAGAGCATTATGAGATCAAATGGTACCCCATCCTCATTGTCTGTGCTTAAATAACGAATTCCCTGCGCGTCAAGTGGTAGCTCTTTCTTTATTGTCCTTTGTAACACATCCCAAAAATAAACCCCTTCCCAGCAATGCAAAAAAACATGGTCTATTGTTTCGGGCTGTCTACAAATTAAGCAGTTCGATCCCCACGGTAAAAAGAAATCCTTTCCTTGCAAAAACTTTTTAACTGGGAGTGTCCCGGTGTGTAATTTAAAAAAGAAGGTCTTTACTCCTGGTGGCACCTGCATTTTCTTTACCCTTTTTAAAACATCAGCTCCAGGACCTCTACTGTACAAGGCCCTGTACATAGGCTCTGGGAAAAAAATATCACAAAGATCATGGTACAACTTCTTTCTTTTAGTTTTATACAAATAATCGCTAGAAAAACGCGCTGAAAGAAACCTAACACTTGCTACAACCTCTTTGTAGTAACCAAAAATTCCACCCGAGAGCTCTTCTGTGGTAACAACAAACTCGGGCAGCAATCGCCGCAGCCTCACCTGGCACACGGTGCGCAAGAACGGGTCTGAGACGTCGCGAAAAAACAAAAAACGGTTCACCAGCTGTCTTAAAAAGACAGCTCAGTGGTTAGAGCGCTCGGCTACTGATCCGGACTTCCCGGGTTCGAACCCGACCGCGACGGTAGCGTTTCGATGGATGCGAAACGCTAAGGCGCCCGTGTGCTGTGCGATGTCAGTGCACGCTAAAGATCCCCAGGTGGTCGAAATTATTCCGGAGCCCTCCACTACGGCACCTCTCTCTTCCTTTCTTTCACTCCCTCCTTTATCCCTTCCCTTACGGCGTGGTTCAGGTGTCCAAAGATATATGAGACAGATACTGCGCCATTTCTTTTCCCCAAAAACCAATTATTATTAATACAAGAGTGCGCTGTGGTTGTATGAAATTTTTATTTTGTTTACATCAAATGCACTCATGGGCGTATTTTTTTTTGTTTATCGCTATACATCAGGATAGCCTGCGCAACACAAGAGTCATTCTGTATAAATACTTTTCTTTTTTTTTGGCGAAAAGGCCGAAGAATGTTGATTGCGCGAAAGCGGAATTCTGTCGCAGTGCGCACACCAGGAATCCAACAAAGTTTGCATCCTATTAATAGCAATGTCTTCGTTTTGTTGCATGTAAATTTTAAATAATAATTTTTTCTCCCTCTGGGTTGCAATTTGTGACTGGAGGCATTACTAAATCAAATTACTAAAGTGCTATACAAGAAAGGATACCATCGATTGGGTAACTTGATCGCATTCGAAAACGGGCTTATGTGGACAAGAATTTTCAAGTGGAAACTTTCCGCGCCCCGCCGCGGTGGCTGACTGGTTAGTGCGTTCGGCTACTGATCCGGAGTTCCCGGGTTCGAACCCGACCGCGGCGGCTGCGTTTTTATGGAGGAAAAACGCTAAGGCGCCTGTGTGCTGTGCGATGTCAGTGCACGTTAAAGATCCCCAGGTCGTCGAAATTATTCCGCAGCCCTCCACTACGCCACCTCTTCCTTCCTCTCTTCTTTCACTCCCTCCTTTATCCCTTCCCTTACGGCGCGGTTCAGGTGTCCAACGATATATGAGACAGATACTGCGCCATTTCCTTCCCCCCCAAAAACCAATTATTATTAAAAACTTTCCGCATACAGAACCTGCGTTCTTATGTATTCAGGAAAAAAAAAATCGAAGAAAACGTTATCCAGCTAGAGTAAGTAAACGATCAGCGCCATCGTCTGCACCTTGCGCCTCAGTATTTGGGCTACTGCGTGCATAAGTTAGGCACTAAAATGAAAACGCTGGGGCGCACCGAAAAAGGTTCCCTGGGTGGCCGTTCGGTCTGATACTTGCGCCCGTTTTAGACTTCGACCGAAACGCAGCGAGTTCGGACGTAACGGGCGCCCTTAGAGAGCGGAGTTTACGACGGGTCTCCGTCGGCGCCGCCTTGCCTTAAACTTCTGCTCGAGAGAAGGGGATATGAGATACAAATAAAGCGAGCAAATGGAGAGAGAAACATAAGAAAAAGGAGAGCGAGGTTTTCGACCAAAAGCGGGCCAGTAAGAGGCTCTTCTCGGGTAGACCGAACTTAAAAGGCGAAATTCGTATCGGCTGGCAGCTCAGCCACTCGGAGGAGTTACGCCAGTTTTTCTTTTATTCACGTTACTTGCTGCTCCTCGTGAAGAGTTGAAATTCAGCGAGACACCAGAACAGTTTGGATATCTTGGCGGTGTCCTTTTTTTTTTGTCTGCCCAGTGTTGTGTGCTTTGCTGATTGTTTTCGTCGTAAGTCACTCTTAGTCGCTCGGTTGCAGAGGAAAGAGGAAGTCAAACGCGCATATATGTTGCGCATTTCTCCCTATGCAGGGAAGAAGAGAAGGGAGGGGGTCAAGTCCAGTGCCTCCCGTGGAAAAAGCCCTTGAACTGTTAGCGCCTGACATTCTTCCGATTTTTTTCTTTTCTTATTCGGCAATTTCCTTGGACTCTTCAAGTGCTAGAAAGAACGTCTCGCTCACAATTTGCGATTTAGGTTTGTAACATGAATTTATTTTGAAGAGAGAAACAAACGCCTCTCTAGGATGTTCTTGTATATTAGACTTTTATTCTGGGCCGTTTATACTGCATGGACACCTACAAAATTAATGAAGGCTATTATGTGCTTATATCTGCGTTGCTGACGTGAATTGAATGCACAGATTTGTAAGGAAGCTGCAATACCAAAGTTACAAATAGCTTCATACAGAATAAGATTGCAGTGGGAGCCTATCCTAGTGTTGTTAGCTAGCAGCCGCGGCGGTAAAATAATGCGATATAGAATAGTAAGAAAGACGAGTACAGTGAAATATTGCTTTCACTGAACGGAGTACTGGCAGCATTGGTTGCATGGAAAGAGCAGACGCCGGTGTTAAGGCGTAAGCGGGAAAAGAGCATTAGGCTGTGACTGCTCGAGTGATAACGCGCTCCAAGGCGTTCACTGTATGATGTGACTGGCCGCCAAGGCCAAATACCACAGATTCTGACAGTTGGTCACTCAGCATGAGGTACAGTGCTCTGAAAGCATCTCGATAAAAAAATTAGAACAGCAAAAAAAAAACACGGTAAAACATTTTAGCGCTTTGAAAATTGAAGCAGCTCTTCCGTCAGTAACACCGTTCAATGCCTTTGCGCTTGCTTTCACCCGGTAATGATGATTGCTGCAACGCACGCACACAGGCACGCTCGCATGCTCGCACGCAAATTTCACGCAACGCTATACCAGCGGTTTCGTGTTTGTTTGAGGTAAATGATTATATTCCCGCTGGCCTTTGCATGTGCCTCTAATAAGAAACAGCAGCCAAAATACCAAACTACTACTAGGTCCAAACTACAGGTTCATAATCAGGGCAGATGTCAAGGTTCATTTCTTCAAGGACTTCCTTCCGCAGAGGCGGAAACTGCAATGGAAGAAAGGACTCGTGATTTACTCTTGACGTCGCGTCCGATGGCAGCAGAACCTTTTGGCCTCGACCAGGAGGCAGTGACATGTGGCGTTATGTACAACCTTCGTCAAAAATATACAGCCCAATGTGTTTACTTCTAAATCATGCGAGAAGCCAGGAGTTCCCGTAACCTTCAAAAATTTGAAACGCTAGACACGAAAAACGACGCATACTTCCCTGAATGAGAAGAAAACCCCATGGGCTGTTTGTTTCTTGCAAAGGCTCTAGGTGTTTATACCTTTGCGACGTCGTTATCGAGTTAGCTTTTGCATCCGCATTGACCATTCCTCATGCGGTTTACGGAATGGCAAGCCTAACCGACTTCGCGACCCTGGCGTATCAGCGGGAAACGGAGTGGGTGATATGATCGGCACACATCGTCGTGCTGCTGTATATCACAGCGCATAAAAGGGGACCTCGTAAGCTTCGTAACAGTCGTAAGTACGAAGTTACGGCCTTCTTTTGTTTTATCGATTCGTGGCCGTCCCCTTCGGTCTTGCGTGGTGAAGGCTCATGCTCCGGGCGCGACTTGGCGCGGCCGCACAGGATTTGTTAAGCCCTTAATGCATGGCTAGGTTGTACCTCTCCTTGTCTCGAGTGTGTTGAAGCACTCTTGGAAAGAATATACTGATCAAAGAGGGACGTATAAAAGGAGTGCCTTCAGCGACAAACGAGGCTTTACACCAGTGTGGGCTCACGTGGAAGAGCGAGAGCTTTGTTCCTCTGAGTTTTCAGATATGCTACTTAACGTGTTAATGCTCCCTTCGCCTAGTTTGTTAAGATATCGCAAGCTAGCGGACGCGATGTAGTCTGTAATAAGAAACTTACTCGAGTTTAAATGAACGAGATCGGCGCGAAGGTGGCGCTGGCTGTGAATATGTTAAAAGAGCGGCTGAAGTGCATACCCCTCTCCTTCCGGCACTTCTGACATGCTTGAAGCAAGTACTTCTGAGTAGGAACAAGAGGCTCTGCCGCGACACTGTAAATGAATTGCGTACATGGCACTGGGAGGCGGGCTCGGCGTACCGTTGAACGGAAGAATAATCGAAGGGTACTCAATTCACTATCTTTTTAATAATGTAGAATGACTCCTGTAGGGATTAGTGGGTCGTTATATGTAGCCCAACTGCGAAGTGCACAAAGGCGAAACTTGTCCGAATTTCCGATACCATGCCTTGGCAGCGATCCTTTCCGGAGATGATTAGAGTTCAGCATTTAGAGCTGCACTGTAAGGAGGGTGAAGAAAGGATGGCTAGAATATGCTATGCAGCAAACGTCTGCCTGTTCCTTGAAGTTTCATCAGTCGCTTTCACGAATATCCCTCGATGAGGTGCCTATACCCTGCACTTAACGTGGAGACGGTATTTACTTCGGTGATGCTCAAGTCCCTTGATTAATTTTTTAAGGGCATGCAGGCCAGTTTGTATAGAGTGTAGCCTTTACCGTTATGAGAGGTAATCAGTCTGCTATGGAGAATAGCTAAAAAGAATCCTTAATCAAGCCCATGCAGCTTTCCTGGACATCATTAACTAGCGTCATCTGTTGGCCGCTAGAAGCGAACACCACGGAACTGAGTGAGGATATTTGAAACTTGTAATTTTGAGAAAACCAGAAAATCCCAAAAGACCCTGAAAGAACATGACGATTATAGCGGCCGACTGAACTTTCTAGCTGAAAAATCTGGCTTGAAAAACAAATTTCCTCCTCTGACAGCAACTATTTCCGATGATGCTAGAAAATTGGCGGGATGTTTTGAACATTCGAAATTCCCGCGGAAATTTTCAGGGCTCAGCGCCTTGCGGCATGTGGTGGCAGCTGTGAAAACTAAAATCATTTTCCCAGATTTTGAGGGCTTGCTATAACTTCACTAATCTGCGCGAACTCATTCGGGAAAGCGTCCAGATCCGGCTCGTTGAATGAAGCGTCTCAGGCGAGCCCATCTATAGGCAGCTGGAAGCTTGCACTGGGACTCTCACAATTACCGTCTCTATAATAAATAAGGCGGGACGTTAGTGAAGAGCTTTCTCGGGACTTCAAATCAACTCCATCTCCACGACTGGTTCTGCGAGCGAGAGCAATGCCCTCTTAACTGCACCATTTCCACTCGGCTAGGCGCGATAAGCTTCCATAATTTAGCACGTGAGAGGAAAGGTGCCAGCTTGGTCTGCATGGTGGTAGGAAACAGCGCACTCCACCGGCAAGACTGAAAGCCAGCAGTTAATTTATTGCGCGACGTTATTGAGCCCTGATAGCGAACCCTTTTGGGAATAATTGAAGATGCTCGGAAGGTTGATGAGGCTTGGCGCACCAGTGGTCTGGTGGAAAGCACGGAGAGGTGAGTTGCGCAGCCGTTACAAAAAAATTGATCGCCAAGAAAACAAAAACTGTTCTTTGTTTAGCGGAAACCGTTGTAAAGGAATGTCCAGAAAACTGCAAGGATGACATCGCTAGAGGAGGAAAACAAATTGATGCAAACGTTGCAGAGAGAATATACGTAGATATCTAAAATAAACTGATAAAAGCGCATAGGCCTCAACGGTGAGGGATGAGAAATTCATCGCCAAGAAAACAAGAACTGTTCTTTGTAGTTGGTACGTTGGTGACGTTAATTTAAAATTCCCCGAATTCAAAGGAAAAAAAAAACGCGGCTGTACAAAATTGACGCAGTGCTACCATTGTTATTTGCTCCGTCTTTTACGAGTGTCACGTGCTTGGAACGTGGTGCTCTAGTGTGAAAAACAATATCCTCACGATAGCTTGAGGCGATGCGACGTCTTTCGCCATTTCTTTCCTTGCGTTCCTTCGCACTGTTCCTCCGACGGCATTGGTCTTGCGGCTCGCCTTTGGGATAGTGGAAGTGGCAGTATACTTTTTACCGAACAAAGGAGTCTGAACACAAAATGCGCGTTGTTTACGGCGCGTGACCCTACGAATTTGAAAATGCGCTACCGCTTGTAGCTACTCGCGAACTTGGAATTCGCTGTGTGGTAAATGGTTCTAGCACGTCGGCCGTCAGTGCAAAACCATCGGAGGTGAGTAACGGAAGTGAGGTAGGCCCGAGGATGAAATGAATGCAGTGAATAAGAATTTCCTTTTCTTGCTTTAACATATCTCTCCTTGTCCTTGTTTGTCTGCGCTTGTACGTGGTCTGAAATGGAATACCGAACCTTTCAACAGTCCGGGCTCTTGAACATGTCGAGGCGGCGACCATCGCAACAGACGAAGACGAGAGGACAACCAAAGACATTTGCGTTGATTCTGGATAGGCGCAGGAAGAAATCGTAGAGTATGGGTACATGCGGCCACGCATAAAAAATCCACGACTGTGTCCAGCGCCAGCAAAATACTACATATGACATTCAATGTCAAACACGCTACGGAGACGTACAATTCAGTAAAAGGAAAGAAGGAAGATAGGATGGGACACAGATGTTCTGGACAGATATAAATGAACGACGTGTCTCCTGCGTGCTCTGAAATAACAAGAAAAAAAAAAGAAAAAAAAGTGGTCGAATCGCCGTCTACCTCACGCCAGAGCAGACGGACTGACCCGGTGAACGCCGTGTTTCGAGTCGGAAAGAAAACCGTAATGAGAAATGGGGTCTCTGTACGAAGACAGATGACGAGACAAGAAACAGATACCGCAGTCGAGAGAACGCAATGGCTGACATCTCCTAGCGAATAAGGAATTGAGAACAACGCGTACGTTTAGGAAGGCGAGAAAGGCAAAATAGAACTAACTTGCAAAGAATGTCAAAGGCAAGGACTTTTTTTTTTTTCTCGAAAAGTGTGCCATGAGGCATAAGTTGAAAAAAGGGGAAAGAATGCGGGAGATAGAAGGTTAAAAAAAGGAGTGAAGAGCCGTTGCGTTGAGGTAGTCACAGAAATGATTGTTCATAGTCCACTTCACATAGTCACGTTCGCGGTTCCACCGCAGGCCCACCTTCCTCAGGCGACGTTTTCTAAAAGTAGCCGTCGCTGGGCACGTCCACAACAAGTGCCGCACATCACAAAAAATGTCCGGTGCAGCGCTACAGTGAGGGCACCTATCAGTTGCTGGCAGATCTTTGGCACGCCACCGATAACGGACAGATGGTGTCAGAGCCGTCCCAGCCCGAACCCGGCGCACGGATATCTCCTCCTGCCGAGTAAGACAACGGGGGAGAGGGTGCGGCATATTCTTTTCTGACATTTGATATTCTTCTTACTTCCCATCTGTCGGTAAGCTGCAAATACATACGATAAGCAGCACACGGAAGCGTACAGACAACGTGCTGGTGCAGGCATATATCACTCATTCAACTTGAACCTACCGCAGAGCGTGGCTGTAGCGATTCCCGATTCATGAATATGATTTGGCCCTCGTGCGCGTTACTATTTTTATTTTTTTATTTCAATACCCTAAAGGCTCAATACGGGCATTACATAGGGGGGGATTCATCAAAGAAAACTTGACAAATATACAACACAGCATATAAACGGCTAAAGATAGAAATAAACAAGTGAAGAAGCCAGGTACAAATTAATAGTGGAGGGGGGGGGGGGGGGGAATGGCTAGGAATAGACACTGAAAAAATGCACATGTAGCAAATCCCACAAAACAAAAAAATCGCACCTTCAGAAGCTACAAAACATGGCATCTAACACTTCATGGAACGTTACGGCCGACACGCACACACTGAAGCAAACGAAAGAAAAAAAAAGCACATCATTCTACATTGGAATTTTCTAAGTATGACCAAAGAGCTGTTTGAAATGATGATGTTTCAGCGATAGCCGCAATGCTAGAAGGAAGCGAATTCCACTCTTCAATAGCTAGTACCAAAGGTGAGTATTTGTGTCGCTCTGTCCGAGCGAAAATGGGTTTAATCTTCTTCGTATGCTCTATTGACTAGAATTCCTCGCCTTTACGAGGTTCAAGTTGAATGAGTGATATAAGCTTGCACCAGCACGTTTTCTGTACGCTTCCGTGTGCTGCTTATCGTATGTATATTTGCAGCTTATCGACAGATGGGAAGTAAGAAGAATATCATATGTGAAAGCGACGCAATGTTTATTTCTACGGCGAAGCTTTATTTGGTTTTATAAAACATTTAAAGGCTCTGCGGTGCCAATAGCCGACCTTTGTCGGCAAGAGAGCACCGCATGCTGTACCCCGCTATTTTCGGCAGCGTACAGCAAGGCTTAAATTAGATAAGGCGACTGAGATTGCTTTAATACCGGCCTCTATCAGGAGCTGCCTTGTATTTTGACACATTTCAATGCACCCTTCGTGCGTTGTTTGCCATCTTCTCGTTCAGGGGTCAACCCTCATAGCGTTCACATGCGCCACTATCTTTCTCAGGTAAAAAAGAATGTGGGCCACTACATCCGTGGTGACGCGGATAATCACAGCTGCTTTCTGCAGCTTGCGCTTTTCGCAACTGTTGCATATGCTTTGAAGGCTGCTTTCAGACTTAGTTTACTGACGATTGTGTTTAGGTTTGTGTTGGTTCTGACAGGGCTTAATTGAACGAGGACATGAAACAGGAACCAGGAACCAGGTTAATAAAATTTTAATCTTGAGTTGGCTTCCGGTGATGGGTTTTGGCTGCGCTGAGGAACAAATGATTTGGGAGATATGATTTGAGGATGCGATGTCTCATAGCGCCATACGACACCTGACAGCCGCGAATTACCGGTCTAGCGACATCGTACGGGGCGATCATGCGAGTCCCTCTACACAATACTAAAGACTGAAGTCGCCATCGATCGGCGTAGGCTACACACAAGCAGCTTCGTAAACTTACATCAACTACACAAGACACACTAAACAGCTTTTAGTAACATAAGCCCATGGTGGCGGGTCAACACCAACCCTGTACCACATAGCATGGGAGTGCACATCACACAACATAGAACCTCACATCATTGATACAAATAGGATCTCTGGGAGGTACTGCTGGCCAGCTCAGACCTAGAGGAGCAGATCCAAAGACCAGGAGAATCTCCACAGTCGTGGCCTAGCTGTCAGGGTCAGGGAATCTGCCTCGGCTGCGGGAGGTGGTTGCTTGGAAATCCACCGCCGGGTACCCACCGGCAAAAATCGGTACAAGCGACCTCCGCCCCGGCGCCTGGCTTCCTCAGGGGTGTGCGCTTGGAGAAGGCTCCGCAAACCCCGATGGGCCCTTCGGGGGCAAGCCTAGTATTGAACACTCAGCCAGCTAAGGTGGTTCGTGTATTACTGCGAAGTGGCTCGTACGCTGTAACCAGCGTTTAACTGTGGTCTTGGGCAAGTCAGGTTTTTCCGGCTCTCTGACTGTGGGAGCCATCTGATTTTGAATTAAGCAAGGCAGATGACGAACCCATGCAGCCGAGCAGCAATGGCCACGAGACAACATTCAAAGACGAAGGAAGACCAGGAGCCGAAATCTGGAAAAAAAGTCACACCAGAAATGGACTTGGGGAAGCAAATAATCTCAGCCTTGGTGCACCTGGAGAGACTTTCTTCTGGGCATAAGTTCAACGCAGAACATGACACACTTTATCCACAGTCCTGGGGAAGTTGCAGTTCAATGGAGGTGGTGAAAAACATTTATTATTATTTACGAGAGAGAGTGGGAACTGGCCCTAAAGGACAGCCCCTTACAAATAATAGGAGGCGTCCCCAGTCCGGGACCTTTGTGACTTCCGCGGCACCTCGGGTCCTACGACGAGGGCTCTTTGGATCTATAACGTAGATAGTCGAGCTGGGCAGCCTCCCAGCTCTCACTGGTAGGTGAGGGAAAAGGAGGGTAAGCAGGGTAGACGGGAATGCCTACACCATGCAGTACTCGTCCGAGAACGTACACCCACAATGCGGGCACTCTCCGTTAAAAGCTGGATTAAAATATTGCACTGGAGCCAGGCGCAGGCCAGTCCTCTTGAGGAGAAAATCAGCGATGACTTATTATTTGATGAAGTTTGATACTGAAATCAATGATTGCAAAACGCACCATAGTTTTTAGGCGTAGAATGGCACACAAAGAAATTGTGGCAGTCTGATGAACTAAAACTGAACTTAACTATGAACACATTTATAGCCTTGCACGCCTGTGCTCATGCTGCTCATAGATACACAACAGCATACTGCACTGTCTCGCGTAAAACAAACAACAAATATAGCGAGCAATAAAATCATATTAACCGGCCTCGGCACTCCGCGGATCTGCAGTAGCAGTACATAATCCTCTCGGGGACGCTTCCAACGGAGTAGTTATAGTCCCAAGTGAGCTCCTCACCAGCCCTTATGTACCTTGCTGCGAAGAAAGATACCCACGGAAACCTCAAGTCATGGGTGTCCACGAACACATTCTGGACAAACACGTTTGGTGAGCAGCTATGATTTAAAAAGCGACCAATGTTACCGCAGTTCTTGGCGTCCATAATGTAGCAGTACTGCTCGTTGAAAAAGCTGCGCGTGGAAGGTAAGCGTGCTGGCTGCTGCTCGGTGCCCTCAGCGGGGCCAGCGACAGCCCCAACTTTGGCCTTGACAATGTTCTTGCCAGTGGTCTGTTTTTTTGGTTTCTTAGATGTCTTTGAATTTTGAGAGTTTGTGCTAGGCCGGCTGTCTTCCGACTCGTCGTACGCATACTTCTCAGGCAAGCCCTCTTTTGCTTTGCACTTAGAACTGTTATTCGTCCTGCACTTTTTGCTTGGCTTCTGGCTTCTATCATTGCTGCCACTGTCACCACCTTCATAATAATTGGACTTGTTACTGTGAGATGAGTCATTAGCCAGTGATTTTACCATCCGTTTACACATTGTCGAACTTGGCTGCTTAGGAACGTCAGCACAGTCGTAGCCATAATCCGAGTCGGGCACATCTTCACAAATTTCTTCCTCATGCACACTGTCATCGGTGTCGTGTTCGCCTGAAGCTGCGACATCGCTTTCGTAGCCTTCCTTCTGCTTCTCCACCACTTCAATGTGGTCCAGCTCAGCAAGGTATTCATCACCATACTGGTTGCCATCTTCGTTCGCGCCCTGTTCTGTGAGCAACTGACCGGAATAGACACAGATGAAGGTCCCATGGGGCAGGTCGTCGAGGCAGCGGATGCCCCAGCCGCGCTTCTCTGTCTTGAACACCTGCAGGCGGCTGCGCAGGCCATTCTGCACCACCCGATTGAAGCAGCGGCGGGAACAGTGGCACTGGGAGTTGCATTCATACACGCCAGTGATGTGTGGCTCCAACAGTCGCCGGTGGAAGTAGCCTGCATAAGGATTTCGGCCGCTAGCCAGAGCTTCCGTAGCCTCCACAGTCAGCTTCTGGCAGCTGCACTTCTCTCGGTCCTGACAGTCATCTTCACAGTCGCAGCCACAAAGGAATTCCTTGTCCAGGTTGAGGTCCACTCCCTTTCCAGCGTAGCGCTCGGTAGAATATTCAGCAAATGTGGGATATGTGTCGTCAATGCTATTGACACACGGGACGATCATCTGCTCCTTGCCATATGTCAAGTCTTCGATGTAAGTATTAACGACTTTTGGCTTGAACTCACAAAACGTGCGTACAAGGCTGTCAAAGCAAAACAGGTCCACAGTCAAGAGAGACCTGCAGAGTCGCAAGAAGTGGGCAACTTCCTCTATGTTCCGCAATCGCCTTCCGCAGGGTGCAGTGTACTGTACTTTCTGTTTGCTCTTCTTGCTTGGCTTCAAGATTTCTCTCTCCCAGCCATAGAAACTTGGAATGGCTAGAGCATTTTTTCTCTTATGGGCATCAGGATTATCGCTAGCCACACAACTTGGTGAGCACTCATGTGACGTGTAACCGATCCGGCTGTATGCGGTATTGTTCTTCGGATCTACTTGCAACACTTCTCGTGTGCCAGCTTGTGACATAAGACTCCCAAGTGCATTTCTCGTCAGCTCATCCGCTTCTTCAAACTTTCTTTCTTCAGTGGTCGATTTTCGTGCAACATTTCGCGCGATTGCCGCCGCTTTCTTGGGAGACTCAGCGCTTTCATCCTTCAGTGCACAATCTTCCAGTGTGCGTGTGTACTGGACAAATGGCTTGTGTTGCCTCGTCCCCGCCGGCATCAAATTGTGTCGGCGCACACTACCTCCTGTGGTTACTTTGTTCTGCACAGACTGTTTGAGGAGCGAATATAGTGGAGAGAACCTGGTCGAACCACGGTAGATCCATTCAGTGCGCTTGTCCGCCTCAAACAGCATCTTGACCATGCTGGAGTCTACCGCGACCACCCGTGCCATCCACCAGTCACCCATCCACTCAGTCTTGACCACCTGGCCCTTGCGTAGCCGAAGCATTGGCCGCTCCGGGTATTTTTCAAGGTAATTACGCACAAAGTCTCGGATGTCCTCAAACATGTCCTCCCACACATTCTTGGAGGCTCCACACATCACAAACAGTTTGCCAATGTCCACGTACTGAGCATACCCATAATCAAAGATGACAAGGTAACGAAAACGGTTCAGAGGCTTCGGCGGCTCAGCAATGATTCCAGCGTACAAAGACTGTCGAGGCGGGGATGACTCGTCTGAGTAAGGAGCGACTACTCTCGTTCCAACAGGAAGGACAACAGCAGGGTGGTCGGCATAGGCCAGTTCCCGCTTACGGTGCCATTTCAATGCCCGACTACTTGCGCTTCCCTTCCGTGCTTCAGGCCTTACTAGGTAAAACGGCTCAGATTTAGACTTCTTGGAAGGTTTATGAATTTGGATGATGCGGGCCTTGTAGAATTCTCCCAAGGGAAAGGTGCGCGTCGCCAGGACTTTTGATGAGATCTCGAGCTTCTTGTGAACAACTGGGCCCTCTGGAGGAAGGTTGTGAGGCATAGGAGGGTAGTTCCCAACAGGAATAATCTCATCAGAGCAACCAGCAGACGCTTTCGCGAGAGTGCTAACATCGCTGGGCGTATGAGTTGGCAAGGGTGGTTCTGGCCTTCTAGGAGAAGTGGGATCTGGTATCTCGAAGTTTTGGTCTGCTTTGACAATGACATCGAAAAAGTGAATGTCTGGAACGTTAAGGGCAGAAGTCTTTTCCAGGATTTTCTTTTCTTTCAATTTCTGTATTTGATGCTCCATTCTGTCAAATGCCATGTCGATTTCAAGGAACTCACTTTCTAAACTGGCCAGGTTAAGGCGGCTGTACTTGCATATCTGCTCCTTGAGCACGTCTTCAACGTTGATGGAGCTGAAGACGCAGTCAATGGCGCCCAGGATGTCGAAGTCGCACACAAAGTACTGATCACCCTCGTTCAGTCGCATACGCTTGGGCTTCGAGGGCTCATCGGCGTTGGTGTCTTGCCACTCGCCACCGCCGCCACTACCAGATTCGCTGCCCAGCGACGACGTCATGGCGCTGCAGCTGCTTTCGCTCGCCGATGCCTCCTCTGTGGCCTCTTTTAGACTCTTCCGTCCAAGGATGGCGTTAGAGCGTCACCTCAGCGCGGCATGTCGTCACCAATAGCAGGGAGGGGAGGTCGGTCGCCCGTACGCACGGTCGTTGCTTCTTTTTACACGCGGATGCTAACAAAGCCCGGAAGGAGGTCCGCTCGGCTTCGGAATGGTGGTCCGCTCGGCAGAAGAGCCAGCTGCAGCCAGCACAGCCCTGCAATAGGGGCACCGACTATCAGTAAGTTTCACATGAAGTCAGTTAAATAACTAATAAATCAATAAAGTTCACTCACTTACTCACCCGCTCATCCACAGCATGGCACGTGGAAGTGCACATAGAATGTAGGCGGCGTGAAATGCCTGAAGGCGCTTCGAGAGGTGATGAATATATCCTGGTGCGTGCTGTAATGATATTTATGAACTAAGCATAAAATAGCGATGAAAAGACGAATATCTAGCACCTCGAGGCCGATATCGTTTTATATTTGTTATGCTGTAGTGGGGGTTGCAGCTGCGTGTAGTGGAACGAGCACGGCTCTATTCAGGATGGATTCTAGCATGCTGATTAGGTAGTTTTGGTATGGTGACCATGTAGGTGATGCATATTCTAGTTGTGGCCGTATGATTGTTAGGCATGCCAGCTTTCTTACGCTGTTAGGAGAGTTTCACAAGTGCCGACGCGGGTGCTCATGTTATCTGTAGGCTTTGGCGCGAATGTGCATGGCCTGTGAAGAATTACGCTTCAGATGAATACCTATTATAAATACCTGCATGATGGTGCCCGAGACACTATAGTGCGGTCTATGTGGTACGAGAAGCTAGAATTAGTATGCCTGCGGCTCAAAGAGATAATCTTGCATGTAATCGAGTTAGGAGTCTTTTGCCATTTATTACATCAGTCTGAAATGAGGTTCAGGTCACTCAGGAGAGCAAGGTAATCAGCCGTGGAATTGATAGAGAAGGAAATGATGTAGTCGTCCACAAAAATTTGCAGAGAAGATGGTATGCCCGGCGTTGTTTACAAAACTGCCTCCGCCGACTGTTCATCAGTTTACATAGGCGAAATTAAAGATTTCACGAGACGCCTGAAAGAATATCAGTACGATGTACGAGAAGGAAAAGTGACAACAAACGCAATCGTGGAGCATGCGCAAGAGACTTGCCATGAAATTAACTGGGATGAAGCATATATAGTGGCAACAGAAAATGATGTGTAGGCCCGCCGAAATCTCGAGTCACTAATCATCCAAACTAGGCCTAACACAATAAATAAGAATGACGGCAATTGCACCCTACCTACCCGAATTGTCTAAGAAAGATACTAACCGCTACAAAATGCCCGGGACGTTCAGGTGATTGCTCATATTGAACAAGGGAGCCGTAGCGCTCCCGAAACGTCATTTGTGTGTGGTCATGACCAGTGAATATGATCAAACCGGTATACCAAAGGGTAAATCAGTAATGAATATCAGGAACAATAAAGAGCAAATAACACAGCCTTGGGGCACACCAGATGTCACGTCACAGACTGAGGAGGTAGAATTGTTGTGTTGTGTCCTGCTGCCGAAAAGAAAGTTAGGAAGCAACGTCGGTGTTAAAGAATCTAGGCAAAGAGCAGATAATTTCGAGAACAAACGGGAATGTGCAGCGCGGTCATAAGCTTTAGCAAAATCGAAAAACACGCAATCAGTATGTAGGTTAGCGTCCATGCTGAAGTGCAAGTCAGTCGCAGTAAACAGCAATAAACATATGCATCATCGTGTGCGGCTATCTTGCTCAAATATCTTTGCACGAGCTCGTCACCAAAATTCTTTAACGATGCCACCGTAGTTGCTTGGTATGTGAATTATATAGATTGACTGCCTGATGCACAAGCCTTATCTATGCAAGCAAAGATGATCGCTGATGCAACAAGATAAAGCACCTGATATAATATTCGGTTTTATAGTGTTAGTGATAATAAAATCGAGAACAGAATCGCAAAATTTTACTGGTGACCCTTGTTGGTATATTGGTTTGGTGTTATAAGGTACAACATCCCGAACCGACTAAGGCTATGAGGTACGCCGCGGTTAATTTCCACCACCTGAGGTTCTTAGCGCTCACTCACATCGTAGAGTACACGGGCCTCTAGCACATCTCCTGCGTCGAAATGCGACCGCCGTGGCCGAGATCGAACCCGCGTCTTTCAGGCCAGTTGTTGGTATATTAATCGAGTTAAAACCATTAGCCATAATGGTCGTATTAAAATCTACAGCATACGTGCTGGGGGTATTGATATCAATTTTTAAAAAGTCGCCACAAGTTTCCTGATCGTGACACTGAACAACAGAACCCAGGAACAGTCGGAGCGGTGGGTCAATGGTTATGGTGCTGGGCTGCTGACCCGCGAGACGTGGGTTCGATCTCAGCCGCGGTGGTCGATTTTCAATGCAGGCGAATTTCTAGACGTGCGTGTATTGTGGGATGTCAGTCTACGTTAAAGAAACCCTGGTGGTCGAAATTATCCGGAGCCCTTCACCACGACGTCTCTCATAGCCTTTGCCGCTTTGCGAGGTTAAAGCCTCATAAAGTAAATTAAAGAATCGAAGAACAGGTCATATAAGTGCAAAATTGACGCAATATTAAAGTTAGGAGGCCGGTAACAAAAAAAAACAGAAATATGCGTACAGACAGAATTTCATTATCTTGGGTAATTGCAGCGTATGTTTCAAGAGAATGGCTGTCTATGCCGTGTATAAGCAATAATGCAACACCACCGCCGCCAACATGTCTTTTTACATAATATGCTGTAAAATATTTCACCGTGAAAACATCAGAATCACATTCGCCGCTTCTCTGTTAACATTATTGCGCAAAACTGAAAACGGGCAAAGCTGATGAATATGGGCAAAACATTCTTCTAAACAAAACACTTTCTATTTCACAGATCTAGTATTGAAGGGAATACGTTTGTGAGAGGCCGTCGAAAACTGACAGCTTGATTCACACCAATAGACAAATAGTGAGACTCATCAATTGCGCTTCCTTTAAATACAAAAGAACGAACCAAACAAAAGTTAGTTACCAATGGAAACTGTGCCAGTGGTTTATCGAGCGAGAACTTTTCCGTTCACATACCAGACAAACGCATAACCTGTTTCCTTTGCCTTATTTTTCGCAGCTCGAAAAAGTGCTTTGCGGCAACGAATTGAATTTTCCTGAATAAAAGCGTTCAGTTCAGTGTCCTTAAGCGCTTCTTTTTCTGTAGCCTCTTGTCCCTTGTCTTTTGCTTGGTAAACGGAATAATAATACCAGGAACTTTATCTTGCCTCACTGGTAGGCGGTGAGCTGTTGCAATGTCACAGTCAGTGAGCCGGGGGACTTGAAGCGTGTCAACAACCTGATTTAGTGACGATAATAGGTTCTCGCCCGTGACAACAAGGACGCCGTATAGCTGCAGATTAAACCACCAACCATGAAATTCTAGGTTATTTAGCTCTTGCTGAAGCTCACCTTGTACTGCAATGTGAACTAGATTCTCTCCTGGCTTTGTCACCCACTCTCTGATAGCCTTTATTTCAGTGTCCTGTCGGGTTAACTTACGTTCCTACTGATCTTACTTCCTGGGTATAAACTGGTCGTTTTTCACGCCAATAATTTTTGTTCACTTGCTATGGGGGCTCAGTAGTTAGGGCGCATGGCTACTGATCCCGAATTCCCGGGTTCAAGCCCGACCGCGGCGCAGTGTTTCAATGGAGGCGAAACGCAAGGCATATGTGTGCTGTGCGATGGCAGTGCAGGTCAAAGTCCCCAGGTGGTCGAAGTTATTCCGGAGCCCTTCATTACAGCACCTTTCTTCTTTCATTTTCTCCTTTATCAATTCCCCTACGGCGGGAGCGGTTCAGGTGACCGCTGAAATTTGAGACAGATATTGCGACATTTTCTTTGCCCGAAACATAGATTTCTAATTTTTGTTCAGCTAGAGCAGGCAGGCTTTCGTGGTTTTGACTGACGGCCGTGAGAGCGTCAATTTCAATCTTCGCTGTAAGCAATTCGTATTCCAGCGTTTCTGCATGTTGGGCATCTCCAGAACGATTTGGTGGATTGTTTTGTAGCGGGGGATACACTAGGATACCAGTCGAGCATTTCGCGGTACATGCGAGGTGCCAGTTGTGCGCATGCGCCGTTACCATGGCAAGCGGAGAGGAGCAGTGGGTGCGGCGCGCGCTTCGTCGCCGCCGCGTCCGCTCCACCGTCGAAGGTGAATGTGACGTCACGCGGATGATGCGCCGATACTATCGTAACCAGAGAGACCCCACAGCTGCGCCGCGTTCGTCACCACCGCCTCGCCGCACGCCGCTCTATCACCCGAACCGCGCGTCGTCGCATGCGCAGCTTTGCGTATAAAAGGCGGAGATGTAATCGGCGGCTGGATCGCAACGCTTGATATGGATGCACAGAAGTAGAGTCTAGCCGCTGCTAAACGGTGGTATGGACAACAGAACAATAACTCTTCCCATACGGAGGTTGTCACATGGCAATTGGCTACTCAACAGAGAATGAGCGTCAGAAGGCGAAGAGAGCAGCGGAGATGCCCGACCAGAGAGAGGAACACCTTGTCAAACGGATACGCCAGACTGCCGAGCGTAATAGACGTCGCATAGCCGTTGAGTTGAAGCCTATGGAAGGCGTCAGTCAACGCGAACCAACCGAAGATGATAAGAAGGCGCATCGTTTGACTGATCACGCCATTCGAGTTTCCGAATGTGCATCTGCGACATTTGAAGCACACTTTGTGAAGAATCCGTTTGAACACATTTGTAGTGTGTGCGAAAGGCTGTGGCGCCAAAAGAACTTGACACCAGTGAGTAATCCAATGTATGACACTTTGCGTTTGGCATTACCAGAAGAACAAGCCCAGCCAGGGAAATGAACCTCCCGCTACGCATATCAAGGCATAGCGGAACTAAGCCACTGCCAATTTTTTGCTTGAAAATATGTTTCATTTATGCCAGCGCACTTGCCGAAGATTCTAACATTCGGAGCATAGCACCGACCCTTCCTTTGTGCTAACGGGCAACTGACATGCGAGGCAAGTAAAAAATTGAGCTGAGAAGAAATCGGAGCACAAAACAGGAAAAAACTGAGAAAAATGAAACGAACAAAACAGGACTGCATGGCAATGCTATGGCAGCGGCAGCAACAACACTGCAGCTTGATACATAATACAATACTAAAAGAGCTTTCAACACCAACCTGTAACAAGCAGGATTCCAAGAGATGTGACCGCTGCCAAGTGACCACCGTGCGGGAAAACGCTCATTTATATCGGCTCCTGAAGTGTGCTAGGTGCGCATGCGCAGCCAAGTTCGTCGAAGTGACCAATCGAGATGGTCAGAGCATCGGGACTTCCAGCGTGGCACACTTTGTAGTGTTTCCCACAGGTACAATCGAAAGGCTCGCACGATCACTTGTATCAGCAGATCAGCAGCATGACAACGGCAACAAGCGGGATCTGACGATTAGGTGTTTCACGATCTGCCACCGCTGCGAAAGTAACTGTCTCGCTTCACACTAGCCACCTCAGCTTCAACTGCACTGCGCGTGACGTGCAACCTTCGTAACCTGTAACGCTTTACGGCTGCTGTTGTACCCCCTAAATGGCTTATACAATGCTAGATTCCGCTGCAAAATTTACAACTCAATTCACACTGTAGCTCGGTGCGGTGCATCGCTCCTGTCAGCGGCGCTCATCCCCGCGGTCACCTTGCCGTACATTCATTACTCCAAGTGCATGGACTAAGCTTCGTGGCACTCGGATGCTGACCCGAAAGACGCGGGTTTGATCGCGGCTGCGGGGGTCGTATTTCGATGAAGGCGAAATGCTGGAGGCCCGTGTACTGTGCGGTTTTTGAAAATTTGAAAATTACTTTTTTTGCGAAAGCAACACTAGGCCAGGCAGGCAGCCAGCTCGGCTTTTCACGGGGTCGCACTTCAGCCGTATTCCGTGGCTTTGCCTAACAACACCGCAGCCGCGCTTCAACAGATGGCGCCGCCGTCGACGCCGCTGCCATCGCTGCTCGCTCCACCAGATGTGCTCCGCTGGGGTAGAGGGAGAGGACGTGTCGCCTCGCGGAGGTATGTATATATATATATATATATATATATATATATATATATATATATATATATATATATATATATATATATATATATATATATATATATATATATATATATATATATATATATATATATATATATATGCGCTTCGCCGCAGTGGATTGTAGTGATACCTGATACCTGATTTAATATCTGCAGCGGGTCCTTGGACCTAAGTAATTAAACTTGTTTTTGGAATATGGTGGTGTGCTTGCGGTAGAGGGAGAGGAGGTGTCGCCTCGCGGGGTATATATATATATATATATATATATATATATATATATATATATATATATATATATATATATATATATATATATATATATATATATATATATATATATATATATATATATATATATATATATATGCGCCTCGCCGCAGTGGATTGTAGTGATTACGTATTTAAAATCTGCAGCGGGTCCTTGGACCTAAGTTATTAAACTTATTTTGGAATATGGTGGAGTTCTTAGCTTGAAGCACACTGGCACGGGTTGGCCCGGTATTGCACTGCCTCCGGGATCGGACCGGGGCCTATTAGCGCAGCGCGTTTTTTCTTTCCCTCTTTGCTCTCCTATCCTTTACCTCTCGTACTTTGAACACGCGGCAGCGAGCCTGGCTCGGCTTGGGCCGGCAGGCAGGCCCGTGCACGTTCCTTTTCCTTTTTCCTCTCAGAAACATCAATCAGTCATTCAGTGGATTCTAGTCGTTATGGAGAGCGCGAAAGAGCGGCAACAACGATAGAACGAAGTGCGGAAAAGACAACGCACTCGAGACGGCAGAAGAACGCGCCGCACGTCTTGAGAAGCGTCGTAACGAAGATGCGGCTAGAAGAAGTCGTTTCACGTCCCGGAGTGAGCCTTCAACTGCGGAAGAGACCGATTTGAGTTCTAGAGAGCGTCGGAATGACACACTGCTTAGACGACGTGTCGAGGAAACGAAGCTTTCGCAATTCAACTAGGGTTAACCAGACCTAAACCACAGCCAATTTTTTTGTCTAATCCGGCTGCTGCGGCCGCGTTTCGATAGAGGCTGATGGCAAAGCGTTCCATTCGGTTATTGTGCGTGGTAAAAAAGAATAGGCATAATGGAATGACTGGCAGTTAATGCGTTTAACTTTGTAAGGATGATCGCGACGTGGAAAGATAACTGGCGGTGGCTGAAAGAATTCATCATGAAGGGAAGGATGGTGATAAAGCTTGTGGAAAAGTGACAGACGGGAAATTTTTCGGCGCAGTGCTAAGTTATCTAACTCGGCTTTAGTCTTCAATGAGGTGACGCTGGTGTAACATGAATAATCAGAAAAGATGAATCGCGCAGCACGGTTTTGCAGGGCTTCGATGTTACTGATGATATAATTCTGATGAGGATCCCAAATGGCAGACGCGTATTCGAGTTTCGGACGGATTAATGTGGTGTACGCTAGTTTTTTTACATGTGTCGCGGCCTCTTTTAAATTATGTTTGAGAAGTCCGAAAGTACGGTTAGCGGAGGCAAGAGTGAGATTAATATGATGATCCCATGATAAGTCGGATTGTAGGTTAATGCCAAGATACTTGTAACTTGTGGTGAATTCTACACTATTGTTATCAAGAAAGTAGGCGGTAGGAATACGTGGCTTGTTAGTAAAAGACATGAGCTTAGATTTGGAAAGATTTAAAGGCATTGACCAATTAGAACATGTGCTTATCGCTTCAAGATCAGACTGCAGTGGCTGGCTGTCAGTGTTACAGGTTATACGTCGATAAAGCACACAATCGTCAGCAAATAGTCTGATTCTGGACGTCACGCAAATGGGTAAGTCATTAATATAGATAAGGAAAAGTAAAGGTCCCAGTACACTGCCTTGTGGAACTCCAGACGTAACATTAGCGTAACATGAGTTAGAGTTGTTAACTGATGTGAACTGAATTCTAGATGAGAGAAAATCTGCTATCCATGTAATAATATTAGGGTGAATGTTCAGTTGGGAAAGTTTAAGCAACAACCTTTGGTGTGGAACGCGATCAAATGCTTTAGAAAAATCTAAAAATATTGCGTCATCTTGGAAACCAGCGTCAATCAGTGCATGAATATTGTTAATAAAACCGGCAAGTTGGGTGTCGCATGAGTAGCCCTTGCGAAAACCGTGCTGATGATCGAAGATAATGTTATGATCTTCAAGGTAGTTGATGACCTGAGTATGTATAATATGCTCGAGTAATTTACAAACTGTACTTGTTAAGGAGATGGGACGATAGTTAAGCGGAGAAGCACGATCACCTGATTTGAAAATGGGTATTATCTTAGCTATGCGCCAGGAAAGGTGCCAGTTGATAGCGACTGGGAAAATAATGCGGTTAACATGGAACAAATGCTATGTGATGTATTCCTTAAAATTTTATTATTGAAGCCCATATGATCAGCGCTAGAAGATGTTTTGAGATTGTTTAGTAGAGATAAAGCACCAGGCTCACTGATGACTATCTCGTCCATAGTTAGTTCCACTAGTGCGCTTAATGTAGGCAAGGATGTAATGTCTTCATCTGTGAACACAGTTACAAACGCATCGTTAAGAAGTTGAGCGCACTCTGAATCAGGGATGGGAACACCAACAGAATCTGTAATAGTGATGTCAGGTCGAATTACTGGGTTTACCACACGCCAAAAACGGCGAATATTATTTTTCAGCATGGAAGACAAGTCATGGGAAAAAAAGTTGAGCCGAGTAGATTTTAATAGTGCCTTATAATCCTTTTCACATGCTCTGTATTTGTCATGTGAACTCACAAGACCATTCAGTTTTGCCTGTCTGTATAGTTTTTTCTTTTTGTTGTTCAGCCGCCGAAGGCGGTTGGTAAACCAAGGAGAACTGCTATCACAGGTAATGGTTAACATGGGAATGAACTGGTCGATGAGATCATTGAGGGCAGTTTTAAAAAGGATCCAGTTCTGCTCTATAGAGCGAGAGCAGAAATCATGCAAAAATTTATCAGAAAACATTAATAATTCTGCATTAATTGCATCAAAATTTGCTTTGCCGTAACATCTTATGTTCTTTTTAGTAGTTATCTTTTTACTAGTGCGAAATTTAATGTACCCAGTGATAACATCGTGGTCAGAGATGCGTTCCTCATGAGTTATGCCTGAAAATATATCAGGTTTGTTTGTGAGAACTAAGTCAAGTACATTGGAAGAGGCTTTAGTTGATCGTGTTGGTTGGTTAATGAGTTGTGTTAGTGAAAAATCAAGGCAAGTGCTGAGAAAAGAATGTGCTTCTGCATCTGTGTCCACTACGGAAAGCGTTGACCAATTAATTCTTGGAAAATTGAAATCTCCAAATATAATAACAGCGGAATTGGGAAAACGCGCATAGATTTCACTGAGCACCCGATGATATTCATCTGAAAACGCACCAGACATGTCGGGAGGACGGTAGAAAACGCCGATGATGACACGAAATGCACCATCATTCAAAGAAACCCAAACACATTCAAGGAAAGAATCGATAACGATAGGTGTGGCAATGAAATCCTCCTTTATCGCGATGAGAACACCGCCTCCCCTTCGCAATTGTCTATCGCAGCGAAAAAATTTGAAATTGCATGCACTGGTAAAGATGGTAAAGGTAAAGGTTCTTACCTAAACCTACACGTACTCCCTGGGGAAGTGGGCGTCCACTGACACAGGGAGCCAGTCATGCGCCCTTCTTTCCTAAATATCATCCGCATCTAGAACGTTGTCAACGCCAACGCCAATGAACGCAGATAGATTTCGCTTTGTATACACTAGATTAGCTGAGCTTATCCAGATTTTTTAAAGCAGCTGGTTAGACTTAAAATGTAAGCCATCGCGGTGGCCCAGTGGTCATTATACAGCGCGGCTGGCCCGAAGGATGCGTTAGAGCATGAGATGGTCAAAATTATCCGCTGCCATCCACTACGGCATCCTCGGGGGCGTTAAACCCTATAAGCCGGAGGAGGAGTGAGAGATGGAAGAGGAGGAGGGAAGGCAGGGAGGTTCACCGGAAGATTAACCGGTTAGCAACCCTGCACGGAGGAAAAAGGATGAGGGGATAAAAAGATGAAGGAGAAAAGACAGTATCAGGAAATTCAAGTCACTGTGCGAAGTAACAGCGTTCTTTAAAGTCACAATCTTTCATGCAGGCCAGAAGTTCTCAAGAATTGGTGTAGTACCTCCCTAGCCTTGACAGCTGACTGTCGCCGTGGCCTGTGACCGAGAATCCATTTCCTTCAGTGGGCGTGGATATGGACGCTCCAGTGCACGGCAGAGAGACAGCCTTTCGGTGCAGTAGGCAGGGCAGTCACAAAGAATGTGGGCTCTAGTCTCGTCACACCCACAGATGGCACATGCAGGGCCATCAGCCATATCGATTAAGAAAGAGTAATGCTTAGTGAAAGCTACATCAAGCCACAGGCTACATTGCAAGGTTGCTTCGCGTCGGGCCTATAATTCGGGTATGGCGATCTATCCTGCCATTCATGTAATTTCGCTTTCGGCAGGCGGTTTGCGTCCATGAGTCGCCGTGTGGCGTTATACCCTACAATAAAGAAATCACAAATATTAGTGGTGTCGAGGCAACGCTGAGCTGCGTTCTGTGCCAAGAACATGCGATGTGAACAGGTGAATACGCAAACGAACTGGACGACGAACGTGCTCTCCTTCCAGACAAGTGTCGTGGTGGCTCACGTTAATAGGCGAGACGTGTTAATCTAAAACATTTATTATCCCCTCATGGTATAGAAGCGAATAATTACACTATGGCGGGGAAGTTGACGCCGAGAGTAGACGGTTACCATTTACTTTCAGTACTCTACTCAATGTATAAAATGAGAAAATATTTCAGTTTTCTCACTACAAATAAATAATCTCATAGGTCTCATATATAGTGGACTGAGTCCTGTACTAGTGGTCAGTATCCACACAAGCACATTCGCAAATGTCCTTGGCCTTACAAAAGATGGCACATACTCTGGGGGATCGGCCAAGAACCGAGAGGCATAGATTGCTACTCACATGTTCATTTACGTGGCCTAGCAAAAATACTATATTAAACAAATAATAAAGGAACATGAAACGCACGCGGAAGTGCAATACCCGTGGGTTCTAATTCAAGTTGGGCATTGCGTGCAAATGGATAAAGAAACTTTGAATTAAAAAGAAGAAATAATTTGCTTCCGTGAGGCTTCTTCTTTTTCTTTATCTCGCTCTGTGGCATCAGCTCGTGCCAGCGTTCCAGCGCGAGCGCACGTGAATCCAGAGCCGCAGTCAGCACTCATCTGGCTCTGAGTCGGTCGTGCTTTCTCTGGAACTCTCGAACACGAAGGCGATCGCTTGGTGAGCTGTCGGCGGCATCCGCACTTCGCTGCGTTGAGACGCTGATTACTCAGTCCAGCTTCTTGAGCGTCAGCGGTTCAGATGGCGTCGACGGAGGAAATAATGGTAGCCTCTTATGCTATTTATGGGATCAGCAATGACGCGGAATGTCATCGGACGTGCTGCCTGGGTCCTCTGTCTCCAAGCGCATACTGCAGCTGGATGTGCTCGCACATGGCGATGCTCTCCTGCTGCCACGTCATCTGCGGCGAGCCACTGCCTCCGAGTTGGTACTGCACCTACTGCAGCCGGGAGTGCCCGCACATCGCGACGCTCCCCTGCTGCCACGTCACCTGCGTCGGGTACCTGCACCCAAGCCGATATTGCTGCTATTTCGGCCTGGTGTGCGCGCAGATATCAGTGATAACTCCCCTGCTGCCACGACACCTGCGCCGAGCCGCTGCCTCCCAGCCGCTATTGCGCCTACTGCGGACGAGTGTGCTGTACTACGGTGGTGCTCCTGCTTGCGGCGTCGCCAGCGTCGGTTGCTACGGCCAGGGTGCCAATAGGAGCTGTGCCTGCTCGTCGGAAGCGAAGGGCTTCTGCGAGAAACCCGTTGCTGTAATGGTCTACTCGAGCCAGGACTTGGCAGCACGGCACGTAAGTGGCAACTACCGGAACTTTTCAACGTTTCACAGCTGGAAAACACCGTAGAGAAGCTGCGTTTTTTACGACAAATTCGAAACGAGCAGTGCGCAAACTGCTCAGCAGGGTCGGATGTCGTATGACTTCCTTAAGTCATAACCGAATCATTCGTACTGTTGTGTTCCGCATCCCCAATGGTATGTCGACTTGGGAGCAGTGATGCCAAAGGACCGCATCCGTTCCTTTCGGTTATATCGCTACACTTTTGCCGCCGCAAGTATTGGCTCCGTACAACCTGAGGATATTCTTACTGAGAGCTTGCTGTTCTGCAGATCTGCTGCTAGATCGATTCGATCTCCGTGAGAATCACTTGGCCTGGGAAGACCGGCCATCAAGCGGTCGATTTCACTGCGGTAGGCGGGGTGCAGTCCCTGCAATGCGACCTACAGGATAGTGGCATGTTAACTGTACGCGTCATGCAGTCCGATCTAAATGCGTGGGGTCTGAGCCCGTGACCCCTTCAGGTGCGAAGCGCAGGCGAGCAGCGCTCGGCCACTGTGGAAGCGGTACGTTTGGAGACCCGCACGTATAAGCGTCCACGCAGGGTTCATGATTATCGTGGCGACCCGTTGCTTTGCATGAATGACCACCTCCGTTCGAAGGGTACGGTTCGTTGGAATTTTGCATATAGGTCTTGAGGAAACAATGCGGGATGGTTTAGTTTCTCTGTGAGTAACCCTGATGGAACACATTGGCTTAAGACGCTCTTATTTTGCCATTAGGAGCGGAAAGAGGCTATGAACGCGGGAAAGGTGCAGGAATTCTGGTACACGGTACGCTCGCGTTTCCTTTGTTTGCTTGAGGAATGGAAATGACGCAGTGTTTCACCTCTCGGTGGACACCCGAACCGCGCCGTTAGGGAAGGAAGGAAGGTGGGAGCGAAAGATAGATGATGTATAGTGGAGGGCTCTAGGAAAAAAAAAATTAGCTGTGGTTTAACTACTGTTGAACCTGGCTACAGGGCGAAAGTTGTGTCGTATCGGGCAACTAGACGCTTCTTGACGTCTGTAACGTGCAGTGCGTTCGCTACTCGCTTAATTCGAATGTCTGTAATTCACACGCTCATAATTAAATGATCCATGAAAGGCTGAGTACATTACTCGAAGATACGTTTCCAAGACATCTTTGCATTCACTAGACGCGCGTCATCTGCTAAACCATCGCCGTACTTACATTGCTTGTTAGGGGTCGAGTGTGTGTCGCATGGTAGCGCTACGACTGCACGCCACGCACCGAGGACATTCTCCGATACTTAATTCGCTACTCGCTGAATTGGGATATCTAACTTCAGTAAAGCTTTCTAGGGGGCTATTTGGTCGTGCATACTGAGACTTGGGGAAGCTAGATTCAAGGCAAAGTACAACACCACACATTGCGCTCATGTCTCGCGGTGTTTCTGTGTGGTGTTGTCCCCTTGTCTTTAATCTAGCGCTCCCTGCACTTCGAATCTGTAACTTACATTCTCATAATTATTCATGCATATCTCAGTGCACATCTCGAAGGTGTGTTTCTTAGACATCTGTGCATTCACTAGACGCGACTTCATTCACTTCCGAGTCTCAGGCAGTCGTGGCGGAGTGGAAGCGTCCCCGTCTCACGTGCCGGAGCATCGGTTGCGATTCCCACCTTCACCAGGACTCTGGTTTTTATTAATTAAGGCCGCTTAAAGGTCATATCTGCGCCGTAACATGATCTTCAGCATTTGTACGCGATAAGTGGAGCTTTCGCTCTAAAACCTAAAGAGTCGCACCAGCATCATATGACTCACCGAACGGCGTACGCTATCGCATCAATTCATAAGCGCAGCATAGGAGTCCTCCAGCATTTCCACCCATTGACAGATGGTTGCAGGTCCAGCCTATGTCAGTGCACGTTGAAGAACCCCAGATGTTTGAAAATTTCGGAGCCGTTCACTCCGGCGTCCCTCGTAGCCTGACTCGCTTTGGGATGGTAAAGCCCCCTAAACAATAAACCATCTTATAACAGTCGAGCGACCTCTAGATCGCCTGAATGCCTTTCGATACATCAAAGACCTTACAATTTTGGAGCGCCCATCCCCATTATGTGAACGCTAACAATGCAAAAGCTTTTTCAGCACGGTGCTTTATAGCATGTGCCTCAGGCTTCGTAAGGGTTAAAAATGCGCGGTTATTTCATCTGCCGCTTTTCAGATAAGGTGCTGGACAGTGGGAAGAAGCTGCAAGATTTTGGAGCCAGCGTTCCACATCTTTGGGGCCCGTGCAGCTCGCTGCAGCACTGGTTCAGTCGAGTTTCCCGATTCGCTGCGGTGTTCCCACTCTGCTTATTCTCGGCTGCCTAGTGGCGCAAGTTTCCCTTATTTGCTTCTAATTTTGATGCTACTCAATAAACGAATTATTACAGCTACAATAGAGGACAGTTATTCCATTAAGGAACACCAGCTGTTTTTCAAATTGTGTAGAAGCCTCCTATACGCGCCTCCCTCGTTGCCCGAGTGGATTTGGCAGCTTAAATCCGGATAGACAGTAAAACATATTCCATAAATGGAGCCACACATGACTTGCTTGGCGATTGATAAAAAGGAAGAATCTTTCAAGTCGTTGATGGTGTGGTAAAGCAGCTGTGCGGTTTTGCGTAATTAATGGCTGTAAAATATATCTTCGTGTAAATACAATGAAATATCTGCAAGGAGCTAGTTCACTGATAAGAAGCCTTCCGAAGAACGTTTTCACCACGTCTGGCATTCTGAAAGGAACCTTACTTCTCAGAGTACTCGTGTGCAGGGTTGCCAGGTTCCGATTAAAAGTGTTGCTAAAATTACCTTATTATTCGTGCACAGAACGGAAGTCATTGCAGTGAATAATTTGAGCGTAAGTTGCTAACGCCATATTACACTTTGTAGCCTTTCCTCGTTCTCTACATGGTTAGCTTTAGTACAGGCTTTTCTTCTCTTATATGCTTTGCTGATGTTAGGAGCTTTTGTGACGTTTCAGCAGGAAATAAGTTGTTATCGTGGTTATATAACGACATGGAGGCTGGCGCATTCAGGGGTGGTATTACGTAAAGTTGCATATTTGATGTTCTTTTGGCAGTGACTGCAGTCTCGTCGAATTCAATTGATGATGCGTTAACAATGCCTAGCCTTTTGTGTCGGGAAGCAAACGATCAATCAAATTCGCGGCCAGTCAGCCGCATCGCAACCGCGAGCCACCCAAATGCAGCCGCATACAATCCGCCGTAGTCTCAAGAATCATTCTGCGCCTGTTCGCTGTGGTGGCTCAGTGGTTAAGAAGCTCGTCTACTGAGCCGAAGTACACGGGTTCGAACCTGAGCGCGACAGCCGCGTTCGAATGGAGGCGAAACGCTAAAGGCGCCCGTGTGCTTTGCGAGGTCTGTGCACGCTAAAGGTTCCACGGTAGTCCAAACTATTCCGGAGCCCTCCACTACTGCACCTCTATGTTCTTTCATTTCCACCTTTTCCCTTTCTTTTTCTTACGGCGGTCCTCAGGTGTCCGCCGATATGTGAGACAATTACTGCGCAATTTTTTTCCTCAAAAACCGATTTTGGTTTGAAAATTTTATTTGAAAATTGGGTTTTGGGTAAAGGAAATGGCGCAGTATCTGTCTTACATCTCGGCTGACACTTGAACTGTGCCGTAAGAGAAGGGATAAAGTAGGGACTACGAGAAGAAAGAAGGTGCCGGAATGGAGACTCCAGAACAATTTTGACCTACTGGGGATTTTTAACGTTGTCTGACATCGCACAGCACAGGGCGTCTTAGGGTTTCGCCTCCATCGAACCGCGGCCGCCACGGTGGGGTTCGAACCCGAATAATCCGGATCAGTACACGAGCTCAACCTGTAAGCCTCGGCGGCGGATTTTAACGCGACAGCGCTAAGAAGCTCGTGTCGCAGAAATTCCTGTGTCGTCGGTGTCTTTGGCCGTGAGCGAAAAATGGCTAATCTCGGTGGACACCTAAACCGCGCCGTAAGGGAAGAGATTTTCCTTCACTTCTGGCGCGGTACGGGGGTGTCCACCGAGATATGTGAGGCAGGCGTCCTTTCCTTAAATTGTCCAACAGGCCACGCGTCGCGCCGAACGGGCGATGGCGTTCCGTGTTCTCCTTGGCAACACTGCAACACGCTGTCGCGTCTTACCCTTAAAGACGGAGCTTAAGCGTCCTCCAATTTTTTTTCGTTTTCGCACAACCGCAGCGCAGTTTTACTTGCAGGGATGGGATCAGCGCCAAAATAAGAGGGCACTAACGGCTGCTTACGTGCTGTGAAGGCGAAAGCTTTAATATGTCATCGGCTCAGTACATAACTTGAAGATACGTTTCTAAGACATCTTTGCATTCACTAGACGCACGTCATCTGCTAAACCATCGCCGTACTTACATTGCTTGTAGGGGGTCGAGTGTGCGTTGCATGATAGCGTTACGACTGCACGCCACGCACCGTGGACATTCTCCGATACTTACTTCGCTACTCACTGAACTGGGATATCTAACTTCAGTAAAGCATTCTAGGAGGCTAGTTGGTCGTGCATACCGAGACTGGGGGGGGGGGGGGGGCGCTAGATTCAAGACAAGGGTACAACACCACACATTGCGCTCGTGTCTCGCGGTGTTTCTGTGTGGTGTTGTCCCCTTGTCTTTAATATAGCGCTCCCTGCACTCCGAATCTGTAACTTACATTCTCATAATTATGCATGCATGCCTCAGTGCACATCTCGAAGGTATGTTTCTTAGACATCTGTGCATTCACTAGACGCGACTTCATTCACTTCCGAGTGTCACACAGTCGTGGCGGAGTGGAAGCGTCCCCGTCTCACGTGCCGGAGGATCGGTTTCGGTTCCCATGTTCAGAACATTGTTCTTTATTGAGGCCGCTTAAAGGTCATATCTGCGCCGTAACATGATCTTCAGCATTTCTGCGCGATAAGTGGAGCTTTCGCTCTAAAACCTAAATAGTCGCACCAGCATCAGATGACTCACCGAACGGCGTACGCTATCCCGTCAACTCATAAGCGCAGCATAGGAATCCTCCAGCGTTTCCACCCATTGACAGATGGTTGCAGGTCCAGCCTATATCAGTGCACGTTAAAGAACCCCAGGTTTTCGAAATTTTCGGAGCCGTTCACACCGGTGTCCATCATAGCCTGACTCGCTCTGTGATGGTAAAGCCCGCTAAACCATAAACCATCTTATAATAGTCGAGCGAGCTCAAGATCGCCTGAGTGCCTTTTGATACCTCAAAGGCCTTGCAACTTTAGAGCGTCTATCCCCAGTGTTCGATGTACATGAGCGCTAAATCATATCGGAGCAATGCAAAAGCATTCTCAGCAGGGTGTTTTATAATAGCTTCTGCTTCTCATTGCCTTCAAGTGTGCCTCAGGCTTTGTAAGGGTTAAAAATGCGTTGTTCTTTCATCTGTCGCTTTTCAGATAAAGTGCTGGACAGTGGGAAGAAGCTGCAAGATTTTGGAGTCAACATTCCAGATCTTTGGGGCCCGTGCAGCTCACTGCAGCACTGGTTCAGTCGAGTTTGCCGATTCGCTGCGGCTGGCATAGTCGCTGCGGTGTTCCCACTCTGCTTTGTTTCGCCTGCCTAGTGGCGGCAAATTTATTATTTGCTTCTAATTTTGATGTTATGTAATAAACGAATTATTACTGCTACAAGAGTGGAAAATCATTCCATTAAGGAACACCAGGTGTTTCTTAAATTGTGTAGAAGCCTCCTATACGGGCCTCCCTTGTAGCCCAAGTGGCTTTGGCAGCTTAAATCCGGATAGACAGTAAAACACATTTCATAAATGAAGCCACATGACTTGCTTGGTGATTGAAAAAAAGGTAGAATCTGTCGAGTCGTTGATGGCGTGGTAAAGCAGCCGTTCAGGCTTGCGTAATTAATGGCTGTCAAATATATCTTCGTGAGAATACAATGAAATATCTGGAAGCAGCTAGTTCACTGAGAAGAAGCCTTCCGAAGGCCGTTTTCACCGCGTCTGGCATTGTGAAAGGATCCTTACTTCTCAGAGTACTCGTGTGCAGGGTTGTCAGATTCTGATCTAAAAGTTTTGCTTAAATTGCTTTATTACTCATGCACCGAGTGGAAGGTGTTGCATTCAATAATTCCAGCGTAAGTTGCTGACGCCCTATTACGCGTTGTAGCCTTTCCTCGTTCTCTACATGGTTAGCTTTAGTACAGGCTTTACTTCTGTTAAAAGCTTTGCTGATCTTATCAGCTTTTGTGACGTTTCATCAGTAAACAAGTTACTTATGTTATCGTGGTTACTTATGTTATCGTGGCTGCGCATTCTGGGGTGGTATTACGTAAAGTTGCGTATTGTTCTTTTGGCAGTGACTGCAGTCTAGCCGAATTCAACAGATCCTTCAACACTGCCTAGCCTCTCGGGTAGGAAGGCAAACGACCAATCAAATTCGCGGCTGGTCAGTCGCATTGCCACCACTTATAATCGGGACTCGCGCCGTCAGCACTCAGCTCCTCTCAAGTGGCTAAGGAAAGCGGACGTGAGAATACTGCTTAGACTTTTTACTAACACTCTGCTGTGCCTGGCAGTGCTCCGACGTTTCGACACTTCTTTCTCTGGCCTCTGCTCTTTCTGTGGGGAGGTGGCTGACACGTTCCACATGGTCTGGGCATGTCAACACAATCCTTCTCTTCCACCCCTAACTCATTCCTCTACCCGAGAGGACTGGGAGGCGGCCCTGCTCAGCTGCCTGGACCTACCGGCCCAACAAGCCCTAATTCAGCGAGCTCGAGTGGCGGCCCAGACCAATGGGGTCTCTGAATAAGGGGCTCCACCTAGTACTGCAAGGGGAGCGGCCTACTAAGGATTGCTCCCCACGCAACCACTCTGCAATTTTCAAATAAATGCTTTCACCACCACCACCACCGCGAGCCACCCCAATGGGGCCGCATACAATCCGCCGTAGTCGCAGGAACCATTCTGCGCCTGTTCGCCATTGTGGCTCAGTGGCTAAGGAGCTCGTCTGTTGAGCTGGAGTACCCAGGTTGGAACCCGAGCGCGGCCGCCGTGTTCGAATGGAGGCGAAACGCTAAAAGGCGCCCGTGTGCTGTGCGATATTATCGCACGTTAAAAATCCCCAGTAGTCGAAATTGTTCCGGATCCCTCCACTACTGCACCTCTTTCTTCTTTCACTCCCAACTTCCTCCTTCCCTTTCCTTACGGCGCGGTTCAGGTGTCCACAGATATGTGACAATTACTGCGCAATTTTTTTCAGCAAAGAGCAATTTGATTTAAAATTTTATGTGAAAATTGGTTTTTGGGCAAAGGAAATGGCGCAGTATCTGTCTCACATCTCGACTGACACCTGAACTGAAAAAATTACAACAGCAAAAAAAAAAACACGCAAAACATGTTAGCGCTTTGAAAAATGAAGCAACAATTTCGTCAGTAACACCAATGCTTTCAGTTCAATGCTTTTGCGCTTGCTTTCACCCGGTAATGATGATTGCTGCAACGCACGCACGGACGCTCGCACGCAAATTTCACGCTATCCAAGGGGTTTCGTGTTTGTTTGAGGTAAATGATGATATTCCCGCTGGCCATTGCATATGCCTCTAATAGGAATCTCTAGCTAAAATACCAAACTACTACTAGGTCCAAACTACAGGTTCATAATCAGGGCAGCTGCCAAGGTTCATTCCTTCACGGACTTCCTTCCACAGTGCCGTAAACTGCAATGGAAGAAAGGACTCGTGATTTACTCTTGACGTCACGTCCGATGGCAGCAGAACATTTTGGCCTCCGTCCAGAGGTAGTGACCTGTGGCGTAATGTACAACCTTCGTCAAAAATATACTGCCCAATGTGATTACTTCTAAATCATGCGAGAAGCCAGGAGTTCCCGTCACCTTCAAAAATTTGAAACGCTAGCCACGAAAAAGGACGCAGACTTTCCTGAATGAGAAGAAAACCCCATGGGCTGTTTGGTTCTTGCAAAAGGCTCTACGTGTTTATACCTTTGCGACGTCGTTATCGAGTTAGCTTTTGCATCCGCATTGGCCATTCGTCATGGGGTTTACGGAATGGCAAGCCTAACCGACTTCGCTACCCTAGCGTATCAGCGGGATACGGAGTAGGCGATATGATCGGTACACATAGTCGTGCTGCTGTATATCACAGCGCAGAAAAGGGGACCTCGTAAGCTTCGTAACAGTCGTAAGTGCGAAGTTACGGCCTTCTTGTGTTTTATCGATTCGTGGCCGTCCCCTTCGGTCTTGCGCACTGAAGGCTCATGCTCCTGGAGCGACTGGGTGCGGCCGCACAGGATTTGTTAAGCTTTTATAGCATGAGCTAGGTTTTCCCTTTCCTTGTCTGGAGTGTGTTGAAGCACTCTTAGAAGGCATATACTCATCAAAGAGGGATGTATAAAAGGAGTGCCTTCAGCGACAAACGAGGCTTTACACCAGTGTGGGCTCACGTGGAAGAGCGAGATCTTTGTTCCTCTGAGTTTTCAGATATGCTGCTTAACGTGTTAATGTTCCCTCCGCCTAGTCGGTTAAGACATCTCAAGCTAGCGGACGCGATGTAGTCAGGAATAAGAAAGTTACTCGAGTTTAAATGAACGAGATGGGGGCGAAGGTGGCGCTGGTTCTGAATATGTTTAAAGAGCGGCTAAAGCGTATACCCCTCTCCTTCCAGCACTTCTGAGGTGCTTGAAGCAGGGACTTGAGGGTAGGAACGAGATGCTCTGCCGCGACACTGTAAAAGGGGTGCTCTGCGCCGCTTTAAATTGGCGCAATAATGACAGTTAGACGATCAAGGTACTTGGAAGGCATCTCTGGCTGCAACCTTGCATTGCGACATCTGAAGCGTGTTAACTTGCGTTCTGTGTGTCTCAGAATTCTGTACGAGAATCAGAAACACTTGTTCGAGACGGAATGGTGTTAATGCATGCGCGTATAAACGGTGGTGTAGGGCCCATCGTTTTGCCAATATTACCCTTCGAACTGATTTGTTCAAAATCGGGTTAAACCTGATTTCTACCCGAAAATAAACCTCAGAGGTAACTTTATTTTCCAGTGAACGCACCTGAAGATATGCACGAAAATTATCAAGTGTTCAATAGGGGTGTTATCAGTCAATTGATAATTTCTTGTTCTTTGAGCTCTTTTTATTTGTGACGGTCATTAAATTGAGGCTATCTCTTCTCACTGAGAAGCATTGCATACATGGCACTGAGAGGCGGGCCCGGCGTATCGTTTCACGGTAGAATAATCGAAGAATACTCAATTCACTATCTTTTTAATAATGTGGAATGACTCCTGTAGGTATTAGTGGGTCGTTATATGTAGCCAAAGTGCAAAGTGCACAAAGGCGAAACGCGGCCGAATTTTTGAAATGTTTTGGCAGCGATTCATTCTGGAGACGCTGAGAGTTCAGCATTTAGACCTGCACTGTAAGCATGTATCAAGGCAGGATCGCTAGAATATTTTATGCAGCAAACGTCTGCCGGTTCCTTGAAGTTTCATCAGTCGTTTTCACGAATATTCCGCGATCAGGTGCCTATACCCTGAACTTCAAATGGAGACGGTATTTACTGCGGTGGTGCTTAATGCCCTTGATTAATTTTTCAAGGGCATGCAGGTCAGTTTGTATAGAGTGTAGCTTTTACCGTTCTGAGAGTTAGTCTGCTATGGAGAATAGGTAAAAAGAAACCTTAATCATGCCAATGCAGCTTTCCTGGATATCATTCATGGCGTCATCTGTTGGCCGCTAGAAGCAAACACCGCGCAACTCAGTGGGGATATTTGAAACTTATAACTTTGAGAAAACCAGAGAGTCCAAAAAGACTCTGAAAGAACATGGCGATTATAGCGGACGACTGAGCCGCCTAGCAACAAAATCTGACTTGAAAAATAAATTTACTTCTCTCACACCAACTATTTCCGATGGTCATAGAAAATCAGTGGGATGTGCCGAACATACAAAATTCCCGCGGAAATTTTCAGTGCTCAGCGCCGCGCGGCATGTGGTGGCAGCTGTGAAAACTAATCGCATTTGCACAGATTTTCAGGGCTTCGTATGACTTCACTAATCGGCGCGAACTCATTCGGGAAAGCATCCAGATCCGGCACGTTGAATGTAGCGTCTCAGGCGAGCCCATTTATAGGCAGCTGGAAGCTTCCACTGAGACTCTCACAATTACCGTCCCTATAATAAATAAGGCGCGACGTTAGTGAAAAAGCTTTCTCGGGACTTCAATCAACTCTTCTTCTCCACGACTGGTTCTGCGAGCGAGAGCAACGCGCTCTTAACTGCACCATTTCCACTCGGCTAGGTGCGATAAGCTTCCATAATTTAGCACGTGAGAGGAAAGGTGCCAGCATGGTCTGCATGGTCGAAGGAAACAGCGCACTCCCCTGGCTAGACTCAAGGCCATCACTTAATTTATTGCGCGACGTTATTTAGTGCTGAAGGCTAATTATTTTGGGAATAATTGAAGATGCTCGGAAAGTTGATGAGGTTTGGCGCACCAGTGGTCTGGTAGAAAGCACGGAAAGGTGCGTTGCGTAGCCGTTACAAAAAATTTAAAGTTTAGCGAAAACCGTTGAGAGGAATGCGCAGAAAACTTGTTTACTGCCTAGCGTAATTATTAATATAAAGAGGCATTTAAACATAGCTATCCGTCTGTCATTAGAGGAGGAAAACAAATCGACGCCAACATTGGAGAGAAAGTGTACGTAGATATCTAAAATAAACTGATAAAAGTGCATAGGCCTCTAAGATGAGGGAGGAGAAATTCATCCCAAAGAAAGCAATAGCTCTTCTTTGTAATTGGTAGGTTGGTCACGTTAATCTAAAATTCTCCGAATTAAAAGACACAAAAAATTCGCGGCTGTACAAAATTGACGCAGTGCTACCTTTGTTATTTGCTCCGTCTTTTACGAGTATCACGTGCTTGGAACGTGGCGCTCTAGTGTGAAAAACAACATGCTCACGATAGCTTGAGGCGATGTGGCGAATTTCGTCATTTCTTTCCTTGCGTTCCTTCGCACTGTTCCTCCGACAGCATTGGTCTTGCGGTCCACCTTTGCGATAGTGGAAGTGACAGTATGCTTTTTACCGAAGAAAGGAGTCTGAACATAAAATGCGCGATGTTTACTGTGCGTGTCCTTACGCATTTGAAATTGCGCTACCGCTTGCAGCTACTCGTCAACTTCGAATTCGCTGTGTTGTAAATGGTTCTAGCACGTCGGCCGTCAGTGCGTAACCAGCGGAGGTGAGTAACGGAAGTGAGGTAGGCCCGAGGATGAAATGAATGCAGTGAATAAGAATTTCCTTTTTTTTTGCTTTAACATATCTCTCCTTGTCCTTGTTTGTCTGCGCTTGTACGTGGTCTGAAATGGAATACCGAACCGTTCAACAGTCCGGGCTCTAGAAGATGTCGAGGGGGCGACCATCGCAATAGACGAAGACGAGAGGACAACCAGACATTAGCGTTGATTCTGGATAGGCGCAGGAAGACGTCGTAGCGTATGGGTACATGCGGCCACGCATAAGAAATTCACGACTGTGTCCAGCGCCAGCAAAATACTGACATATGCCATTCAATGCCAAACACGCTACAGAGACGTACAATTCAGTAAAAGGAAACAAGGAAGATAGGATGGCACACAGATGTTCTGGACGGATAGAAATGAACGACGTGTCTCCTGCGTGCTCTGAAGTCACAAGAATAAAAGTGGTCGAATCGCCGTTTATCTCACGCCAGAGCAGACCGGCTGACCCGGTAACACCGTGTTTCGAGTTCGAAAGAAAACCGTAATGAGAAATGGGGTCTCTGAAGACAGATGACGAGACAAGAAACAGATACCGCAGTCAAGAGAACGCAATGGCTGACATCTACTAGCGAATAAGGAATTGAGAACAACGCGTACGTTTAGGAAGGCGAGAAAGGCAAATTAGAACTATCTTGCAAATAATGTCAAAGGCGAGGACTTTTTTTTTATTCAAAAGGTGTGTTATGAGGCATAAGTTGAAAAAAGGGGAAGGAATGCAGGATATTGAAAGTTAAAAGAAGAAGTGAAGACCCGTTGCGCGGAGGTAGTCGCAGAAGTTGCTGATGAAACGATTGTTCATAGTCCACTTCACATAGTCACGTTCGCGGTTCCACCGCAGGCCCACCTTCCTCAGGAGACGTTTTCTAATAGCAGCCGTCGTTTGGCACGTCCACAACAAGTGCCGGAAATCCCAAATGTCCGGTGCAGTGCTACAGTGGGGGCACATGTCCGTTGCTGGCAGATCTTTGGCATGCCACCGGTGACGGATAGATGGTGTGGGAGGCGCCCCTGCCCGAATCTAGAAAAAAAATCACACCAGAAATGGACTTGTGGAAGCAAATAATCTCAGCCTTGGTGCACCTGGACAGACTTTCTTCTGGGCATAAGTTCAACGCAAAACATGGCACACTGTATCCACAGTCCTCGGGAAGTGACAGTTCAATAGAGGTGGTGAAAAACATTTATTATTCACGAGAGAGAGTGGGAACTGGCCTTAAAGGCCAGCTCCTTAAAATAATAGGAGGTGTCTCTTGTCCGGGACCTCTGTGGCTTCCACGGCACCTCGCGCCCTACGACGAGGTCTCTTTGGATCCCTAACGTAGATAGTCGAGCTGGGTAGCCTCCCAGCTCTCTCGGGTAGGTGAGGGAAAGAGAGGGTAAGGAGGGATTGAGGTGCATTCCAAGACCACGCAGTACACGTCCGAGAACGCACACCTACAATGCGGGCACTCTCCGTTAAAAGCTGGATTAAAATATTGCAGTGGATCCACGCACAGGTCAGTCGTCTTGAGGAGAAAATCAACGATGACTTTTAATTTGATGAAGCAGTTTGATACTGAAATCAATGATTGGAAAACGCATCATAGTTTTTAGGCGTAGAATGGCACACAAAGAAATTGTGGCAGTCTGATGAACTAAAACTGAACTTAACTATGAACCCATTTACAGCCTTGTACTTTTGTGCTCATGCTGCTCATACATACACAACAGGACATAGCACTGTATGGTGTAAAACAAAAAAGAGATATAGCGAGCAATAAAATCAGATTAACCGGCCTCGGCACTCCGCTGATCCGCAATGGCAGTACATAATCCTCTCGGGGACACTTCCAACGTCGTAGTTATAGTCCCAAGTGAGCTCCTCACCAGCCCTTATGGACCTTGCTGCGAAGAATTATTGCCACGGGAACCTCAAGTCCTGGGTGTCCACGAACACATTCTGGACAAACACGTTTGGTGAGCAGCTGTGGTTTAAATAGCGAACAATGTGGCCGCAGTTCTTGGCGTCCATAATGCCGCAGTACTCCTCGTTGAAAAAGCTGCGCGTGGAAGGTAACCGTGGTGGCTGCTGCTCGGTGCCCTCAGCGGGGCCAGCGACAGCCCCAACTTTGGCCTTGACAATGTTCTTGCCACCGCTCTCTCTTTTTTTTTTAGTTTCTTCGATGCCTTTGCATTTTCAGAGTTTGTGCTAGGCCGGCTGTCTTCAGACTCGTCACACGTATACTTTTGAGGCAAGCCCTTCTTCGCTTTGCTCTTGGAACTGTTATTCGTCCTGCACTTTTTGCTTGGCTTCTGGCTATCATTGCTGTCACTGTCACCACCTTCATAATAATTGGACTTGTTACTTTGAGAGGAGTCATTATCCAGTGATTTTACCATCTGTTCACACATCCTCGAACTTGGCTGCTTAGGAACATCAGCACAGTCGGAGTCATAATCCGAGTCGGACACATCTTCACAAATTTCTTCCTCATCCACACTTTCATCGGTGTCGTGTTCGCCTGAAGCTCCGACGTCGCTTACGTAGCCTTCCTTCTGCTTCTCCACCACTTCAATGTGGTCCAACTCAGCAAGGTATTCATCATCATAGTGGTTGCCATCTTCGTTCGCGCCCTGTTCTCAGAGCAACTAGCCGGAACACAGATAAAGGTCCCATGGGGCAGGGCGTCGAGGAAGCGGATGCCCAAGCCGTGCTTCTCTGTCTTGAACACCTGCAGGCGGCTGCGCAGGTCATTCTGCACCACCCGATTGAAGCAGCGGCGGGAACAGTGGCACTGGGAGTTGCATTCATACACGCCCGTGATGTGTGGCTCCAGCAGTCGCCGGTGGAGGTAGCCTGCATAAGGATTTCGGCCGCTAGTTAGGGCTTCCGTAGCCTCCACAGTCAGCTTCTGGCAGCTGCACTTCTCTCGGTCCTGACAGTCATCTTCACAGTCGCAGCCACAAAGGAATTCCTTGTCCAGGTTGAGGTCCACTCCCTTTTCAGCGTAGCGCTCGGAAGAATATTCAGCAAATGTGGGATATGTGTCGTCAATGCTACTGACACACGGGACGATCATCTGCTCCTTGCCATATGTCAAGTCTTCGATGCAAGTATTGACGACTTTTGGCTTGAACTCACAAAAACGCGCTTACAAGGCTGTCAAAGCAAAACAGGTCCACAGTCAAGAGAGACTTGCAGAGTCGCAAGAAGTACGCAACTTCCTCTATGTTCCGCAATCGCCTTCCGCAGGGTGCAGTGTACTGGACTTTTTGTTTGCTCTTCTTGCTCTGCTTCAAGATTTCTCTCTGCCAGCCATAGAAACTTGGAATGGCCAGAGCATTTTTTCTCTTATGGGCATCAGGATCATCGCCAGCCACACAACTTGGTGAGCACTCATGTGACGTGTAACCGATCCGGCTGTATGTGATAGTGACCTTCGAATCTACTTGTAACACTTCTCGGGTCCCAGCTTGGGACATAAGAATCCCAAGTGCATTTCTAGTCAGCCCATCCGCTTTTTCAAACATTCTGTCTCCAGTGGTCGATTTTCGTGCAACAATTCGCGCGATTGCCGCCGCTGTCTTGGGAGACTCAGCGCTTTCATCCTTCAGTGCACAATCTTCCAGTGTGCGTGTATACTGGACAAATGGCTTGTGTTGCCTCGTCCCCGCAGGCATCAAACTGTGTCGGCGCATACTACCTCCTGTGGTTGCTTTGTTCTTCACAGACAGTTTGAGGAGTGAATATAGCGGAGACAACCTGGTCGAACCACGGTAGATCCACTCAGTGTGCTTGTCCACTTCAAACAGCATCTTGACCATGCTGGAGTCTACCGTGACCACCCGTGCCATGCACCAGTCACCCATCCACTCAGTCTTGACCACCTGGCCCTTGCGTAGCCAGAGCATCGGCTGCTCTGGGTATTTTTCAAGGTAATCGCGCACAAAGCCTCGGATGTCCTGAAACATGTCCTCCCACACATTCTTGGAGGCTCCACACATCACAAACAGTTTGTCAATATCCACGTACTGAACATATCCATAATCATAGATGACTAGGTAACGAAAGCGGTTCAGAGGCTTCGGCGGCTCAGCAATGATCCCAGCGTACAAAGACTGTCGAGGCAGGGATGACTCGTCTGAGTAAGGGGCGACTACTCTCGTTCCAACATTAAGGACAGCAGCAGGGTGGTTGGCATAGGCCAGTTCCCGCTTACAATGCCATTTCAGTGCCAGACTACTTGGGATTCCCTTCCGTGCTTCAGGCCTTACTAGGTACATCGGCTCAGACTTAGATTTCTTGGAAGGTTCATGAATCTGGATGATACGGGCCTTGTAGAATTCTCCCAAGGGAAAGGTGCGCGTCGCCAGGACTTTTGATGAGATCTCGAGCTTCATGTGAACGACTGGGCCCTGCGGAGGATGGTTGTAAGGCACAGGCGGGTAGTTCCCAACAGGAGTAATCTCATCAGAGCAACCAGCAGACGCTTTCGAGAGAGTGCTGACATTACTGGGCGTATGAGTTGGCAATGGTGGATCTGGCCTTCTAGAAGTGAGATCTGGTATCTTGAAGTTTCGGTCTACTCTGACAAAGGCATCGAAAAAGTGAACGTCTGGAATGTTTAGGGCAGAAGTCTTTTCCAGGCTTTTCTTTTCTTTCAATTTCTGTATTTGATACTCCATTCTGTAAAAGGCGATGTCGATTTCAAGGAACTTACGTTCCATATTGGCCAGGCTGCTAAGGCGGCTGTACTTGCATATCTGCTCCTTGAGCACATCTTCAACGTTGATGGAGCTGAAGACGGAGTCAGTGGCACCCAGGATGTCGAAGTCACACACAAAGTACTGGTCACCCTCGTTCTGTCGCATACGCTTGGGCTTCGAGGGCTCATCGCCGTTGGTGCCTTGCCAGTCGCCACCGCCGCCACTACCAGGTTCTCTGCCCAGCGACAACGTCATGGCGCTGCAGCTGCTTTCGCTCGCCGATGCCTCCCCTGTGGCCTCTTGTAGACTCTTCCGTCCAAGGATGGCGTTAGAGCGTCACCTCAGCGTGGCATGTCGTCACCAATAGCAGGGAGGGGAGGTCGGTCGCCCGTACGCACGGACGTTGCTTCTTTTTACACGCGGATGCTAACGAAGCCCGGAAGGAGGTCCACTCGGTTTCGGAATGGTGGTCCGCTCGGCAGAAGAGCCAGCTGCAGCCAGCGCAGCCCTGAAATAGGGGCCCCGACTATCAGTAATTCTCTCATGAAGTCAGCTCAATAACTAATAAATCAATAAAGTTCACTCACTTACTCACCCGCTGATCCACAGCATGGCACGTGGAAGTGCACGTGGAAGTGCACGTGGAATGTAGGTGGCGTGAAATGCCTGAAGGCGCTTCGAGAGGTGATGAAGATGACCTGGTGCTGTAATGATATTTATGAACTAAGCATAAAAAAGCGATGGAAAGACGAATATTGCCGAGAATATTTGCAGTGTGTTCGTTTTTTCAAATCTGCCGCCACATCACTTTATCGCTTTGTTTGCTACGCAAGACGTGACTAGATTTATTTCGGTTGATCGCAGCCAGGCAGCGATGATTCTACGTTGTTCCGGAATGTTCTAGTAACTTTGCGCTCTTTATCTCGAAAGTTCGCTATCAGCTTCAAATTGAGCACGGCCGACAGCGGCCGGCATTCTGTTCGACGACCGCCGAGCACGCTTGTCGCTTCGCCGCCGCCGAGTGATTCAGTCCATTTTGGGTGGAAGTCAGCCCAATAAACAGTTCTTTTATAATACCCTTTCGTCCTTCTTCATCGCTGCGTCGACTGCCGTCACCACTACGTGACAATATCTAACAACTCGAGGCCGATATCGTTTTATATTTGTTATGCCGTAGGGGGGGCTGTAGCTGCGTGTAATGGAACGAGTGCGGCTCTATTCAGGATGGATTCTAGCATGCTGATTAGGTAGTTTTGGTATGGTGACCATGTAGGTGATGCAAATTCTTGTTGTGGCCGTACGATTGTTAGGTTTGCCAGCTGTCTTACGCTGTTAGGAAAGTTTCGCAAGTGCCGACGCGGGTGCTCAAGTTATCTGTAGGCTTTGGCGCGAATGTGCATGGCCTGTGAAGAATTACGCTTCAGATGAATACCTATTATAAATACATGTATGATGGTGTCCGAGAAATTATAGTGCTTTCTATGGGGTACAAGAAGTCAGACTTAGTATGGCTGCTGCTCAAAGAGATAATATGGCATTTAGTCGAGTTAGGCGTCTTTTGCCATTTATTACATCAGTCTGAAATGAGGTTCAGGTGTCTCCGGAGAGCAAGGTAATTATCATCCGTGGCACTGAAGGGAAGTAAATGATGAAATCGTCCACAAAAATTTGCAGAGAAGACGGTATGCCCGGCGTTGTTTACAAAACTGCCTCAGCCGACTGTTTATCAGTTTACATAGGCGAAATTAAAGATTTCCCTTGACGCCTGAAAGAATATCAGTACGATGTACGAAAAGGAAACGTGACAACGAACGCAATCGTGGATCATGCGCAAAAGACTGGCCATGAAATTAACTGGGATGAAGCATATATAGTGGCAACAGAAAAGAATGTATAAGCCCGCCAAAATCTCGAGTCACTAATCATCCAGAGTGCGCCGAACACAATAATTATGAATGACGGCACATTGCACCCTACCTTCACGAATGTGGCTAAGAACGATACTAACCGCTACAAAAAGCCCGGGACGTTCAAATGATTGCTCACTGTGAACAAGGGAGCCGTAGTGCTCCCGAAACGTCATTGGTGTTCGGCCATGACCAGTGAATTTCATCGAAACGCTATACCAAAGGGTAAATTGTTAAAGTATATTAGGAACAATAAAGAGCAAATAACACTGCCTTGGGGCACACCAGATGTTACGTCACAGACTGAGGAGGTAAAATTGTTAAGTATTCGGTCCTGCTGCCGAAAAGAGAGTTACGAACCCATGTCAGTGTTAAAGAGTAGATCTAGGCAAAGCGCAGGTAATTTCGAGAACAAATGGGAATGTGCAGCGCGTTCAAAAGCTTTAGCAAAATCTAAAAAGACGCAATCAGTTCGTAGGTTAGTGTCCATGCTGAAGTGCAAGTCAGTCGCAGTAAACAGCAACATCGTTCACTCGTCGTCACAATCCTTATCTCTTTTATTATTCAATTTCTAACACACAGATTGAGCAAATACAATCATATAAATATCTAGGAGTCACCCTCTCTTCTAATCTATCATGGCTATCATGGCAGGTTCATATTAGTAACATCATTTCAGCATCAAACAAAACAATCGGTTTTCTAAAACGTCACCTTCGTCTTGCCCCACCAAATGTTAAATTGCTCGCGTATAAATCACTTATAAGACCCAAATTAGAATATGCATCCCCCATCTGGAGCCCACAACAAGCATATCTAATCACCGCATTGGAAGCTGTGCAGAATCGTGCTGCCCGATTCAGTCATTCCTCATACTCATATGACGTCAGTGTCTCATCCTTGAAAGCTACATCCGGACTGCCACCCCTCTCTTTTCGTCGTCGCATTGCTAGCCTCACCTTTTATCACAAATTCTTTTATTCTTCTCTCAATCAAGCACCATATATCGCCGCCGCATCACGCATATCTCACCGCACCAGTCATCCCCTTCAAGTTGCCCGCCCACTATCACGCACTACTACGTTTTCAGCTTCGTTATTTCTTCGAGCAGCCACGGACTGGAACGGCCTACCCCATGACATCGTCGCCATCGCTTCAACATCTGCTTTTAAAGAAAGCGTAACAGATCACCTTCAATGTTAAATTACCATCGCTGTTTGTTTTCCTCACTACAAATGTAATCCCACCCCTTATGTAACACCCCCTGAAATGGGGGCCTTTAAGGAATAAAACTGAACTGAACTGAACATATGCATCATCGTGTTCGGATATCTCGCTCAAATATCCTTGCGGGAGCTCGATCGTCACCAAAAGACTAACGATGTCGCCGCTGTTGCTTGGTATGTGAATGATATAGATTTACTTCCTAATGCACAAGCCTTATCTATGTAAGCAAAGATGATCACTAATACAACAAGATAAAGAACGTGATATAACATCCGGTTTCATAGTGTTAGTGATAACAAAATCGAGAACAGAATCGCAAAATTTTACTGGTGACCCTTGTTGGTATATTGGTTTGGTGTTATAAGGTACAGCATCCCGAACCGACTAAGGCTATGAGGGACGCCGCGGTTAATTTCGACCACCTGGGGTTCTTAGCGCGCACTCACATCGTAGAGTACACGGGCCTCTAGGACATCGCCTGCATCGAAATGCGACCGCCGTGGCCGAGATCGAACCCGCGTCTTTCAGGCCAGTTGTTGGTATATTAATCGTGTTAAAACCATTAGCCATAATGGTCGTATTAAAATCTACAGCGTATGTGCTGGGGGTATTCATATCAATTTTTAAAAAGTCGCCACAAGTTTCCTGATCGTGACACTGAACAACAGAACTCAGGAACAGTCGCCGTGGTGGGTCAATGGTTATGGGCTGCTGACCCGAGAGACGTGGGTTCGATCTCGGCCGCGGTGGTCGGTTTTCAATGCAGGCGAATTTCTAGACGTGCGTGTATTGTGGGATGTCAGTCTACGTCAAAGAAACCCTGGTGGTCGAAATTATCCGGAGCCCTTCACCACGACGTCTCTCATAGCCTTTGCCGCTTTGCGAGGTTAAAGCCTCATAAAGCAAATTAAAGAATCGAAGAACAGGTCATATAAGTGCAAAATTGACGCAATATTAAAGTTAGGAGGCCGGTAACAAAAAAAACACAGAAATATGCGTACAGACAGAATTTCATTATGTTCGGTAATTGCAGCGTATGTTTCAAGAGAATGGCTGTCTATGCCGTGTATAAGCAATAATGCAACACCACCGCCGCCAACATGTCTTTTTACATAATATGCTGTAAAATCTTTCACCGTGAAAACATCAGAATCACATTCGCCACTTCTCCGTTAGCATTACTGCGCAAAACTGAAAACGGGCAAAGCTGAGGAATATGGACAAAACATTCTTCTAAACAAAACCCTGTCTTCTTCACAGATCTAGTATTCAAGGAAATACCTTTGTGAGAGGCCGCCGAAAACTGACAGCTTGATTCACACCCCTAGACAAAAACGAGACTGATCAATTGCGCTTTCTTTAAACACAAAAGAACGAACCAAACAAAAATTACAGTTACCAGTGAAAACTGTGCCAGTGGTTTATCGAGCGAGAACTCTCCCGTTGACATACCAGACAAACGCATAACCTGTTTCCTTTGCCTTATCTTTCGCAGCACGAAAAAGTGCTTTGCGGTAACGAGTTCAATTTTCCTGAATGAAAGCGTTCAGTTCAGTGTCCTTAAGCGCCTTCTTTTTCTGTAGCCTTGTGTCCCTTGTCTTTTGCTTGGTAAACCCGATAATAATACCAGGAACTTTATCTTGCCTCACTGGTAGGCGGTGAGCTGATGCAATGTCACAGTGAGCCGGGGGACTTGATTCGTGTCAACAACCTGATTTAGTGACGATAATAGGTTCTCGCCGGTGACAACAAGGACGCCGTATAGCTCCAGATTAAGCCACCAACCATGAAATTCTAGGTTCTAGCTCTTCTGGCTCTTGTTGAAGCTCACCTTGTACAGCAATGTGACCTAGGTTCTCTCCTGGCTTTGTCACCCTCTCTCTGATAGCCTTTATTTGAGTGTCCTGTCGGGTTATCTTACGTTCCTACTCATCTTACTTCCTGGGCATAAACTGGTCATTTTCCACGCCAATAATTTTTGTTCACTTGCTATGGGGGCTCAGTAGTTAGGGCGCACGGCTACTGATCCCGAATACCCGGGTTCAAACCCGACCACGGCGCAGCGTTTCAATGGAGGGGAAACGCAAGGCACCTGTGTGCTGTGCGATGGCAGTGCAGGTCAAAGATCCCCAGGTGGTCGAAATTATTCCGGAGTCCTCCATTACGGCACCTTTCTTCCGTTCCTTCATTCTCTCCTTTAACCCTTCCCCTACGGCGGGCGTGATTCAGGTGTCCGCTGAAATGTGACAGAATTTGTTCAGCTAGAGCAGCCAGGCTTTCGTGGTTTTGATTGACGGCCGTGAGAGCGTCAATTTTAATCTTCGCTGTAAGCAATGCGTACTCCAGCGTTTCTGCATGTTGGGCATGTCCAGAACGATTTGGCGGATTCTGTTTTGTAGCGGGGGCTACACTAGACTACCAGTCGAGCATTTCGCGGTACATGCGAGGTGCCAGTTGTGCGCATGCGCCGTTACCATGACAAGCGGAGAGGAGCAGTGGGTGCGGCGCGCGCTTCGTCGCCGCCGCGTCCGCTCAACCGTCGAAGGTGAATGTGACGTCACGCGGATGATGCAACGATACTATCGTAACCAGAGAGACCCCACAGCTGCGCCGCGTTCGTCACCACCACCTCGCCGCACGCCGCTCTATCACCCGAACCCCGCGTCGTCGCATGCGCAGCATTGCGTATAAAAGGCGGAGATGTAATCGGCGGCTGTATCGCAACGCTTGATATGGATGCACAGAAGGAGAGTCTAGCCGCTGCTAAACGGCGGTATGGACAACAGAACAATAACTCTTCCCATCCGGAGGTTGTCACATGGCAGTTGGCTACTCAACAGAGAATGAGCGTCAGGAGGCGAAGAGAGCAGCGGAGATGCCCGACCAGAGAGAGGAACACCTTGTCAAACGGAGACGCCAGACTGCCGAGCGTAATAGACGTCGCATAGCGGTCGAGTTGAAGCCTATGGAAGGCGTCAGTCAACGCGAACCAACCGAAGATGATGAGAAGGCGCATCGTTTGACTGATCACGCCATTCGAGTTTCCGAATGTGCATCTGCGACATTTGAAGCACACTTTGTGAAGAATCCGTTTGAACACATTTGTAGTGTGTGCGAAAGGCTGTGGCGCCAAAAGAACTTGACACCAGTGAGTAATCCAATGTATGACACTTTGCGTTTGGCATTACCAGAAGAACAAGCCCAGCCAGGGAAATGTACCTCCCGCTACGCATATCAAGGCATAGCGGAACTAAGCCACTGCCAATTTTTTCCTTGGAAATATGTTTCATTTATGCCAGCGCACTTGCCGAAGCAATATTCTAACATTCGGAGCATAGCACCGACCCTTCCTTTGTGCTAACGGGCAACTGACATGCGAGGCAAGTAAAAAATTGAGCTGAGAAGAAATCGGAGCACAAAACAGGAAAAAACTGAGAAAAATGAAACGAACAAAACAGGACTGCATGGCAATGCTATGACAGCGGCAGCAACAACACTGCAGCTTGATACATAATACAATACTAAAAGAGCTTCCAACACCAACCTGTAACAAGCAGGATTCCAAGAGATGTGACCGCTGCCAAGTGACCACCGTGCGGGAAAACGCTCATTTATATCGGCTCCTGAAGTGTGCTAGGTGCGCATGCGCTGCCAAGTTCGTCGAAGTGACCAATCGAGATGGTCAGGTCATCGGGACTTCCAGCGTGGCACACTTTGCAGTGTTTCCCACAGGTACAATCGAAAGGCTCGCACGATCACTTGTACCAGCAGATCAGCAGCATGACAACGGCAACAAGCGGGATCTGACAATTAGGTGTTTCACGAGCTGCCACCGCTGCGAAAGTAACTGTCTCGCTTCACACTAGCCACCTCAGCCTCAACTGCGCTGCGCGTGACGTGTAACCTTCGTAACCTGTAACGCGTTACGGCTGCTGTTGTACCCCCTAAATGGCTTATACAATGCTAGATTCCGCTGCAAAATTTACAACTCAATTCACACTGTAGCTCGCTGCGGTGCATCGCTCCTGTCAGCGGCGCTCATCCCCGCGGTCACCTTGCCGTGCATTCATTACTCCAAGTGCGTGGACTAAGCTTCGTGGCACTCGGATGCTGACCCGAAAGACGCGGGTTTGATCGCGGCCGCGGCGGTCGTATTTCGATGAAGGCGAAATGCTGGAGGCCCGTGTACTGTGCGGTTTTTGAAAATTTGAAAATTACTTTTTTTGCGAAAGCAACACTACGCCAGGCAGGCAGCCAGCTCGGCTTTTCACGGGGTCGCACTTCAGCCGTATTCCGTGGCTTTGCCTAACCACACCGCAGCCGCGCTCCAACAGATGGCGCCGCCGTCGACGCCGCTGCCGTCGCCGCTCGCTGCACCAGATGTGCTCCGCTGGGGTAGAGGGAGAGGACGAGTCGCCTCGCGGAGGTATGTATATATATATGCGCTTCGCCGCAGTGGATTGTAGTGATACCTGATACCTGATTTAATATCTGCAGCGGGTCCTTGGACATAAGTTATTAAACTTGTTTTTGGAATGTGGTGGTGTGCTTGGGGTAGAGGGAGAGGAGGTGTCGCCTCGCGGGGTGTATATATATATATATATATATATATATATATATATATATATATATATATATATATATATATATATATATATATATATATATATATATATATATATATATATATATATATATATGCGCCTCGCCGCAGTGGATTGTAGTGATTACGTATTTAAAATCTGCAGCGGGTCCTTGGACCTAAGTTATTAAGCTTATTTTTGGAATATGGTGGAGTTCTTAGCTTGAAGCACACTGGCACGGGTTGGCCCGGTATTGCACTGCCTCCGGGATCGGACCGGGGCATATTAGCGCAGCGCGTTTTTTCTTTCCCTCTTTGCTCTCCTATCCTTTACCTCTCGTACTTTGAACACGCGACAGCGAGCCTGGCTCGGCTTGGGCCGGCAGGCAGGCCCGTGCACGTTCCTTTTCCTTTTTCCTCTCAGCAACATCAATCAGTCATTCAGTGGATTCTAGTCGTTATGGAGAGCGCGAAAGAGCGGCAACAACGATAGAACGAAGTGCGGAAAAGACAACGCACTCGGGACGGCAGAAGAACGCGCCGCACGACCTGAGAAGCGTCGTAACGAAGATGCGGCTAGAAGTCGTTTCACGTCCCGGAGTGAGTCTTCAACTGCGGAAGAGACCGATTTGAGTTCTAGAGAGCGTCGGAATGAGACACTCCATAGACGACGTGCCGAGGAAACGAAGCTTTCCCAATTCAACTAGGATTAACCAGACCTAAACCACAGCCAATTTTTTTTTGTCTAAGCCGGCTGCTGCGGTCGCGTTTCGATGGAGGCGAAACGTTAATGCGCCCGTATGCTGTGCGGTCAATGCACTTTAAAGATCGTCAGGTGGTCGAAATTATTCCGGAGCCCTGAGAACTGAGAAAATATTTCAGTTTTCTCACTACAAATAAATAATCGCATAGGTCTCATATATAGTGGACTGAGTCCTGTACTAGTGGTCGGTATCCACACAAGCACATTCTCAAATGTCCTGGGCCTTACAAAAGATGGCACATACTAACGCTGGGGGATCAACCAAGAATCGAGAGGCATAGATTGCTATTCAGTTGTTCATTTACGTGGCCTAGTAAAAATACTATAATAAACAATAAAGGAACATGAAACGCACGCGGAAGTGCAACACCCGCGGGTTCTAATTCAAGTTTGGCATTGAGTGCAAATAAAAAAAGAAACTTTGAATTAAAAAGAAAAAATAAATTGCGTCCGTGAGGCTTCTTCTTTTTCTTTATCTCGCGCTGTGGCATCAGCTCGTGCCAGCGTTCCAGAGCGAGCGCACGTGGATCCAGAGCCGCAATTAGCGCTCCTCTGGCTCTGCGTCGATCGTGCTTTCTCTGGAACTCTCGAACGCGAAGGCGATCGCTTGGTGAGCTGTCGGCTGGATCCACTCTTCGCTGCGTTGAGACGTAAGTTACCCTGTCCAGCTTCTTGAGCGTCAGCGGTTCAGATGGCGTCGACGGAGGGAAGAATGGTAGCCTCTTATGCTCTGCTTGGGATCAGCAATGACGCGGAATGTCATCGGACGTGCTGCCTGGGTCCTCTGTCTCCAAGCGCATACTGCGGCTGGATGTGCTCGCTCATGGCGATGCTCCCCTGCTGCCACGTCATCTGCGGCGAGCCACTGCCTCCGAGTTGGTACTGCACCTACTGCAGCCGGGAGTGCCCGCACATAGCGACGCTCCCCTGCTGCCACGTCACCTGCGTTGGGTACCTGCACCCAAGCCGATATTTCTGCTATTTCGGCCTGGTGTGCGGGCACATGGTGACGCTGCCCTGTTGCCACGTCATCTGCGGCGAGCAACTGCCTGCGAGTTGGTACTGCACCTACTGCAGCCGGGAGTGCCCGCACATAGCGACGCTCCCCTGCTGCCACGTCACCTGCGTCGGGTACCTGCACCCAAACCGATATTGCTGTTATTTCGGCCTGGTGTGCGCGCAGATATCAGTGATACTCCCCTGCTGCCACGACACCTGCGCCGAGCCGCTGCCCCCCAGCCGGTATTGCGCCTATTGCGGACGAGTGTGCTGTACCACGGTGGTGCTCCTGCTTGCGGCGTCGCCAGCGTCGGTTGCTACGGCCAGGGCTCCAATAGGAGCTGTGCCTGCTTGTTGGAAGCGAAGGGCTTCCGTCAGAAATGCGTTGCTGTGATGGTCTAGTCGAGCTAGGACTTGGCAGCACGGCACGTAAGTAGCAACTACCGGAACTTTTCATCATTTCACAGCTGGAAAGCACCGTAGTGAAACTGCGTTGAGTTTCGACAGATTTGAAACGAGCAGTGCGCAAACTGCTCGACAGGGTCGGATGTCGTATGACTTCCTTAAATCATAACCGAACCATTCGTACTGTTGTGTTCCGCATCCCCATTGGTACATCGACTTAAGGGCAGTGATGCCAAAGGACCGCGTCCATTCCTTTCGGTTATATCGCTACACTTTTTCCGCCGCAAGTATTGGCTCCGTACAGCCTGAGAATATTCTTCCTGGGAGCTTGCTGTCCTGCAGATCTGCTGCTAGATCAATTCGATCTCCGTGAGAATCACTTGGCCTGGGAAGACCGGCGATCGAACGCTCGATTTCACTGCGGTAGGCGGGGTGCAGACCCTGCAATGTGACCCACACGATAGTGGCATGTTAACTGTACGCGTCATGCAATCCGATATAAATGCGTGGGGACTGAGCCCGTGACCCCTTCAGGTGCGAAGCGCAGGCGAGCAGCGCTCGGCCACTGTGGAAGCGATACGTTTGGAGACCCGCACGTATAAGCGTCCACGTAGGGTTCATGATTATCGTGGCGCCCAGCAGCTTTGCACGAATGACTACCTCCCTTCAAAGGGTACGGTTCGTTGGAATTTTGCATATAGGTTTTGTGAAAACAATTCGGTATGGTTTAGTTTCTCTTTGAGTAAACCTCGATGGAACACATTGGCTTATGACGCTCTTATTTTGCCATAAGCGGAAGGAGGCTATGAACGCGGGAAAGGTGCGGGAATTCTGGTACACGGTACGCTCATGTTTGCTTGGCTTGCTTGAGGAAAGGAAGTGACGCAGTGTTTCACCTCTTGGTGGACACCCGAACCGCGCCGTTAGGGAAGGAGGTAAGGTGGGAGCGAAAGAGAGATGAGTTAATAGTGGAGGGAAAAAAAGAAAAATTAGCTGTGGTTTAACTACTGTTGAACCTGGCTAGAGGGCGAATGTTTTGGCTTATCGGGCAACTAGACGCGGCTTGGCGCCTCTAACGTGGAGTGCGTTCCGGACAACTTCGCTACTCGCTTAATCCGAACGTCTGTATTTCACACACTCATAAATTTTTTATGCAAGGCTCAGCACATAACTTGAAGATACGTTTCTAAGACATCTTTGCATTCACTAGACGCACGTCATCTGCTGGACCATCGCCGTTCTTAGATTGTTTGTTGGGGTTTGAGTGTGTGTCGCATGATAGCGCTACGACTGCACGCCACGCACCGAGGAAATTCTCCGATACTTAATTCGCTACTCGCTGAATTGGAATATCTGTAACTTCAGTAAAGCTTTTTTTGGGGCTAGTTGGTCGTTCATTCTGAGACTTGAGAGCGCTAGATTCAAGACAAGGGGGCACAACCACACATTGCGCTCGTGTCTCCCGGTGTTTCTGTGTGGTGTTGTCCCCTTGTCTTTAATCTAGCGCTCCCTGCACTCCGAATCTGTAACTTACATTCTCATAATCATTCATGCATGCCTCAGTGCACATCTCGAAGGTGTGTTTCTTAGACACCTGTGCATTCACTAGACGCGACTTCATTCACTTCCGAGTGTCACACAGTCGTGGCGGAGTGGAAACTTCGCCGTCTCACGTGCTGGAGCATCGGTTTCGATTCCCACATACACCACAATTCTGTTCTTTATTAATTTAGGCCGCGTAAAGCTCATATCTGGGCCTTAACATGATCTTCAGCATTTGTACGCGATAAGTAGAGCTTTCGCTCTAAAACCTAAATAGTCGCACCATCATCAGATGACTCACCAAACGGCGTACGCTATCGCGCCAACTCATAAGCGCAGCATAGGAGTCCTCCAGCGTTTCCACCCATTGACAGATGGTTGCAGGTCGAGCCTATGTCAGTGCACGTTAAAGAACCCCAGGTGTTCGAAAATTTCAGAGCCGTTCACTCCGGCGTCCCTCATAGCCTGACTCGCTTTGGGACGTTAAAGCCCCCTAAACCATAAACCATCTCATAATAGTCGAGCGAACTCTAGATCTCCTGAGTGCCTTTCGATACCTCAAAGGCCTTACATTTTTAGAGCGCCCACCTCCAGTACATGAACGCTAAATCATATAGGAGGAATGCAAGCAATGCAGAAGCATTATCAGCAGGGTGCTTTATAGCTTGTTCTTCTCATTGTCTTCAAGTGTGCCTCAGGATTTGTAAAGGTTGAACATGCGTTGTTCTTTCATCTGCCGCTTTTCAGATAAGGTGCTTGACAGTGGGAAAAAGCTGCAAGATTTTGGAGTCAACGTTCCAGATCTTTGGGGCCCGTGCAGCTCGCTGCAGCACTGGCTCGATTCGCTGCGGCTGGCTTAGTCGATGCGGTGTTCCCACTCTGCTCTGTTTCGGCCGCCTAGTTGTGGCAAATTTATTATTTGCTTCTAATTTTGACGTTATAAAATAAATGAATTATTACTGCTACAAGTGTGGAGAGTTATTTCATTAAGGAACACATGGTGTTTCTTAAATTGTGTGGAAGCCTCTTATAAGGGCCTCCCTCGTAGCCCGGGTTGCTTTGGCAGCTTAAATCCGGATAAACAGTAAAGCATATTACATAAATGAAGGCACACATGACTTGCTTGGCAATTGAAAATAAGGAAAAACCTTAAGAGTTGTTGTTGGCGTGGTAAAGCAGCTGTGCGGGCTTGCGTAATTAATGGCTTTCAAATATATCTTCGTGATAGTACAATGAAGTATCTGCAAGGAGCTAGTTCACAGATAAGCCTTCCGAAAACCGTTTTTACCACGTCTGGGATTGTGAAAGGATTCTTCTCAGATTACTCGTGTGCACGTTTGTCATGTTCAGATCTAAAAGTGTCGCTAAAATTGCTTTATTACTCGTGCACCAAGCGGAAGGCATTGCAGTTCATAATTCGAGCGTAAGTTGCTAACGCCCTATTACACGTTGTAGCCTTTCCTCGTTCTCTACATGGTTAGCTTTAGTACAGGCTTTACTTCTGTTATAAGCTTTGCTGATGTTAGCAGCATTTGTGACGGTTCAGCAGGAAATAAGTTACTTATGTTATAGTGGTTATATAACGACATGGAGGCTGGCTCATTCTGGGGTCGTATTATGAAAAGTTGCATATTTCATTATCTTTTGGCAGTGACTGCAGTCTAGTCGAATTCAACAGATGTTGCGTCAACACTGCCTAACCTCTTGGATTGGGAAGCAAACGACCAATCAAATTCGCGGCCGGTCAGTCGCATCGCCACCGCGAGCCACCCCAATGGAGCCGCATACAATCCGCCGTAGTGGCGGGAACCATTCTGCGCCTGTTCGCCATTGTGGCTCAGTGGCTAAGGAGCTCGTCTATTGAGCTGGAGTACCCAAGTTCGAACCCGAGCGCGACGGCCGCGTTCGAATGGAGGCCAAACGCTAAAAGATTCCCGTGTGCTGTGCGATGTCAGTGCACGTTAAAGATCCTCAGTAGTCGAAATTATTCCGGAGCCCTCCACTACTGCACCCCATTTTTCACTTCTACCTCCCCCTTCCCTTTTCTTACGGCTCGGTTCAGGTGTCCGCCGATATGTGAGACAATTACTGCGCAATTTCTTTCCTCAAAAACCAATCTTCATTTCAAAATTTTATTTGAGAATTGGTTTTGGGGCAAAGGAAAATGCGCAGTATGTCTCACATCTCGGCTGATACCTGAACTGCGCCGTAAGAGAAGGGATAGAGTAGGGGCTATGAGAAGAAAGAGGTGCCGAAGTGGAGGGCTCCGGAATAATTTCGACCTCCTGGGTATCTTTAACGTGCACTGACATCGCACAGCACATGGGCGTCTTAGCTTTTCGCCTCCGTCGAAACGCGGCTGGCGCGTTGGGGTTGAACCCCGGTATTCCAAATCAACAGGAGAGCTCAACCTCGGAGCCACCGCGGCTTATGTTAACGCGACAGCGTTAAGAAGCTCGTCTCGCAGAAAAGCCGCTTTCGTCGGCGTCTTTGGCCATGAGCGAAAAATGGCTCATCTCGGCGGACAACTTAACCGCGCCGTAAGGGAAGAGATTTTCCTTCGCTTATGGCGCGGTACGGGAGTCTAGCGAGAATTGTGTGACAGGCTTCATTTAATAATAATAACTGGCTTTTGGGGAAAGGAAATGGCGGGGCAGGCGTCATTTAATAATAATTGGTTTTTCTGGGGAAAGGAAATGACGCAGTATCTGTCTCATATATCATTTAATAATAATAATTGGTTTTTGGGGGAAAGGAAATGGCGCAGTATCTGTCTCATATATCGTTGCACACCTGAACCGCGCTGTAAGGGAAGCGATAAAGGAGTGAGTGAAAGAAGAAAGGACGAGAGAGGTGCCGTATTAGAGGGCTTCGGAATAATTTCGACCACCTGGGGATCTTTAACCTGCACTGACATCGCACAGCACACGGGCGCCTTAGCGTTTTTCCTCCATAAAAACGCAGCCGCCGCGGTCGGGTTCATATATCATTTCCAAAACCAATTTTCATTTCATTTTCCATCTCTTACGACCCGATTCGGGGGTGTCCGCCGATATATGTGAGACAGGCGTCCTTTCCTTAAATTGTACAACAGGCCACGCGTCGCGCGTAACGGGCGGTGGCGTTCCGTGCACTCCTTGTCAACGCTGCAACACGCTGTCGCGTCTCACCCTTAAAGACGAAGCTTAAGCGTCCTCGAAATTTTTGTTCATTTTCGCGAAGCCGCAGCGCAGTTTTACTTGCAGGGACGGGATCAGCGCCAAAACAAGAGGGCACTTACGGCGGCTTACGTGCTGTGAAGGCGAAAGCATTAATGCGTCACCGCGAGTGTTCGACCACGACGCAGGTTGCGCGCTTAGAAGTTAAACGAAGACGCACCTCCGGACGCTGGTTTTACAGGCCCTGAATCCACGAAGGTCCGAGTGAAACACTGGACACGGTTCGAATACCTGCCGCTCTCTAGCCTCTGTCTGTCTGTTATCGCCAGGAAGAAAGAAAAGAAAAGTGCACAGGCCTACTACTCAAATCGTATGACACCACCCGAAAGAAACGCTTTACGAGAAATGATTGCTCATATTTTTAGGAAAGGAAATGTCGCAGTAACTGTCTCACATAGCTCTGTGGAAACCCGAACCGCGCCGCAAGGAAACTGAAAATTGCTTTTTTTATTGGGGGGTGGGGGGGGATCGCCGTGTTGGCTCAGTGGTTAGGGCACTCGGCTACTAATCAGGATTTCCCGGGTTCGAACCCGACCGCAGCGGCCGCGTTTATATGGAGACAAAACGCTAAGGCGCCCGTGTGCTGTGCGATGCGAGTGCACGTTAAAGATCGCAAGGTGGTCGCAATTATTCCGGAGCCCGCCACTAGAGCACCTCTTTCTTCCTTTCTTCTTTCACTCCCTGCTTCATCCCTCCTTTACGGCGCGGTTCAGGTGTCTAACGTTGAGACAGATACTGCGCCATTTCCTTTCCACCCGCCGCGGTGGCTCAGATGTTAGGGCGCTAGAATACTGATCCGGAGTTCCCGCCCCGCCGCGGTGGCTCAGTGGTTAGGGCGCTCGACTACTGATCCGGAGTTTCCGGGTTCGAACCCGACCGCGGCGGCTGCGTTTTTATGGAGGAAAAACGCTAAGGCGCCCGTGTGCTGTGCGATGTCAGTGCACGTTAAAGATCCCCAGGTGGTCGAAATTATTCCGGAGCCCTCCACTACGGACCTATTTGTTCCCCTCTTCTTTCACTCCCTCCTTTATCCCTTCCCTTACGGCGCGGTTCAGGTGTCCAACGATATATGAGACAGATACTGCGCCATTTCCTTTCCACCAAAAACCAATTATTATTATTATTCCCGGGTTCGAACCGGACCGCGGCGGCTGCGTCTTTATGGAGGAAAAACGCTACGGCGCCTGTGTGCTGGGCGATGTCAGTGCACGTTAAGGATCCCCAGGTGGTCGAAACTATTCCGGAGCCCTCCACTACGGCACCGCTCTGTTCCTTTCTTCTTTCACTTCTCCTTTACCTTACGGCGCTGTTCAAATGTCGGCCGATATTTCAGGCAGATACTGCGCCGTTTCCTTTCCCCAAAAACCAATTATTATTAATATTATTATTTCCTTTCCACCCAAACCAATTATTAATATTATTATTGCAGCTGGAGCAACACTAGGCTACCAGTCGAGCGTTTCGTGGTACATGCGAGAGGCCAGTTTTGTGCATGCGCCGTTACCATGGCAAGACAAGGAAGGCGTCAGTCAACGGGAACCAACCAAAGAGGACGTGAAGGCCCGTCATGTGACTGATCACACCATTCGAGTTTCCGAAAGTGCATCTGCGACCCGGACATTTGAAGCAGACTTTGTGAACAACCCGTTTGAACACATTTGTAGTGTGTGCGACAGACTGTAGCACCAAAAAGACTTGACACCAGTGAGTAATCCTGTGTGTGACGCTTTGCGTTTGGCATTACCAGAACAACAAGTTCAGCCAGGGAAATGTACCTCCCATGTTGGAGAAGAAACAGCTATTGCTCTAGCCATTGTGGGATCCTCGGCAGAAACCATTGTCAGCGACTCAAAATTGGCTATACGTAACTACACGTTTGGAAGAATCTCCCCACAAGCAGCACGGATTCTGCTAAAGTATCAGCCCACGCGGCGCATTCGCCTAATCTGGACGCCTGCTCATGCTTCCCTTGCTGGTAATGAGGCGGCTCATAACCTAGCTCGAGAACTGTCCCGCCGAGCTGGGTCGTGCAGCCCACCCGCCCTATACTCTGGCAAGGACAGGTTGTTTTCTTACAGAGAAATCCTGCAGCACTACAGGCTTGCAAGACTCAGATTCCCCCCAGCAGATAAAACGCTCTCCAAGCAACAGGCCAAAGCCTGGCGTAAACTTCAAACTAACACTTATCCAAATCCCCAATTGTGTAGCTTCTATTCGGAAGGACTCTACTCAAACAAATGGAAAAATTGTGATGCGAAAGCCGATCTAAATCATATGATCTGGAACTGCCCGCAGTCCCTACCCGCGAGTCACTTCATTACCGACTCTGCTCATTGGGAGGCTCTATTGCTCAGCCCCGACCCGGGGATACAGATCAAGCTCCTCCAGCTGGCTGAAGACGCCGCCGCTGCCCAAGGGATAGCGGCCGCCGTTTAAGCGGGGGGCGACTTCATGTCGCTCCTCTATATCCGCTGGAAATAAAGTTTCTCAACCAACCAATCCCGCTACGTATATCCTGGCATAACGGAGCCAAGATACTGCATTTTTTATTTTTGGAAAAGGAAATGACGCTGTATCTGTCTCACATATCAGGGGACACCTGAACCGCGCCGTGAAGGTAGGGATAAATAAGGGAGCGAAAGAAGAAAGGAAGAAATACGGGCCGTAGTGGAGGGCTCGGGAATAACTTCGACCACCTGGGGATCTTTAACTTGCATTGACATCGCACAGCATTTCAGCACCGGAAAGCACTGAAGCCCGTTGAAAACGGCGGGAAACGAGAATTGTGGACCGACTCCTGTCCACAATTGTGGACGGACTCCTGCGGGTTCGAACCCGACCGCGGCGGCTGCGTTTTTATGGAGGCAAAACGCTAAGGCGCCCGTGTGCTGTGCGATGTGAGTGCACGTTAAAGATCCCCAGGCGGTCGAAATTATCCCGGAGCCCTACACTACGGCACCTATTTCCCTTTCTTCTTTCACTCCCTCCCTTGTCCCTTCCCTTACGGCGCGGTTCAGGTGTCCAACGATATATGAGACAGATACTGCGCCATTTCCTTCCCCCCCCCCCCCAAAAAAAAAACACAATTATTATTTGGACGGACTCCTGTCGACAGTCAAGGCTGTTCAGAAAAATCGTCACTTTCTGTACTAAAATAGAACGAAAGGACGTCATTTTTTCGCCCAAATTTCTTAATCAGGTGTTAATGATGCGAAATCGCGAGGCCGCCACCGTCGCGGAGGAGGGTCTGTGCTGTAAGCGGGCGCCACGTTGTGCACCATGCTTTTCGTGATCGCGCCGTGTTCACAGGTTTCGTGCGAAAATTAAAAATGCTCTCTCCGAATAAAATAACTAACGTATAGTCCTTTTGGAACATACTACATGTCATGACTATTCCAGAAGCGGCTCTAATCGCTCAATATGGGGCATTTCGTGCCATTGTCCAAATCGAAGGATTTGAATAAGCCCGAAAAGGAAGTAAGCTTCCCCGGATAAGAACAGTAGTGGCACCGACATGAAAGAAATCTACTTCTTTCTTGTTGCCTTTCTGATATTTTTACTCCGATTTTTTTTCAGTTTGGCTGTTCTTATGTCTAGTACGTCTTCCTCACTTGCGCGCAAGAAGAACAGCAGGATAGGAAAGACCGAAAAGTGTGTAGTATTGACTTCTAGAAAAAAAAGTATTGTCATTCTTAAAATAATTGCCGCGAGCAAAGTTTTTTTTTCCGGCTTATAAGTATCTTCGCTGCGCGTTTTTCCTGCGTGGTGAATAATAATTTTTTATATTATATTATCCATAGAGTTTGGCACTGGTTTGCTGAGCAATTGATTAATAAGACAGGGGCTGCCTCCACCGACAGTGTGGCGCCGTTACTCGGCCTGTTGACTCCGGTTCTTGCCCGACTGTACATTTATCTGCCCCCGGGCGACTTCGGGGGCAGCAAGTTTTCCAATCATGTTCTGCGGACGACCGCATCTGTCGATTTGCTTTTTGTCTCGCCTGTTCTTTGTTACCGTTAAATTATTTCTCTGCTCCCCGACTTTATCTGATTTTTCTTTTCTTCTCTATGTATACACAGCTTTCATGAAAGCTGTCTCCATTTTACTATTGTCTGCCGATCAGAACCGTCTAGTAAATGGCGTGACAGGCCAGCCAAACATCTACAGGAGGTCTACGACAATGTTTTCGTGTCCCTGTTTTTCGTTTACCTACCAGAGCGAGACTGCAATAAAGTGTCCGGGTGGGGGGGGGGGGGGGAGGTATCGAGTAAATAATGGCAACATCTCATAAGAGCACCGAATAAACTTGTCAGGCTTTTCGTCTTCTGTTCTTGATGAATGACCAAGCATTCGCTCATTAACCATCGTAAATGTTTCACCCTTTTGTAATAATAATAATAATAGTTGGTTTTTTGGGGAAAGGAAATGGCACAGTATCTGTCCGATATATGGGGGGACACTTGAACCGCACCGTAAGGGAAGAGATAAAGGAGGGAGTGAAAGAAGAAATGAAGAAAGAGGTGCTGTAGTGGAGGGCTCTGGAATGATTTCGACCACCTGGGGATCTTCAACGTGCACTGACATCGCGCAGCACACGGGCGTCTTAGCGTTTTTCCGCCATAAAATTGCAGCCGCCGCGGTCGGGTTAGAATCCGGGAACTCCGGATCACCACCCTTATGCACTTTTTGTCTCAGTGGTTGAAGTCGGATCTCAATTGTACGCGAAATACAAGGACAACTCTCATTTTTGGGCATCGAAAAGACTATAATTTCCGACAGTCTCACGTGTATATGTTTAGTATCGGCACGGAAAGTTTAATCCTTTATCGTTGGAATTCAGCGCTGTGTTGCGTTTCTGTTTGTTTATTTCTGCTACGTCCCGTTCGTCGCGCTGTATTTATGAAATACAGACAACAACTCGCCCAACAACTTACCTTATCTTTGAAAGCTTTCCTTATATAGGCGTGTTTAGTTTCTGACTACTGTAGAAATTAGGCAGAAAGATCTAGAGACGCCGTCACCAGCTGTTTGTTGTCAGTTTAGTAGTGAAATTACGGTTTAAGTGAGAGAGGTAAAGAAAATAGCTTCAACATATGAAACTTGCCACAGATGGATGAATTGTGCGAACTTGCGTGACACCTCCTCAAGAAAGACTCGCAAAGGCGGTACTGGCGTCTCCGAAAGTATGATCCGCAGTGAATTCACCAGCCAGTCATAAAGCTTCCTGACTCATGAAGTCAGAACAACATCCTTTTGAAGCATACCTTTGATCTCTTCTCACGTGGGCGGAGAAAAGAATAAATGTCGATAATGCGTGCATTGGTGAGTATAGGTCACTTACAGGGAATGCATAGCCCATGTGCACCGTCCCTGATCTGCGTTTCGTCCCGGGGTTTACATAAATCTTCAAAAGCGAAATGCATACCTCAGTAAATTTCTACATAGCAAAATATTGAATATGAATTTACGGCTGCGCTCAGCATAGCGATTGAGCGACTATCTTTCTCTCCGATTTCCACATGAAGATGTCTAAAGAGACCGCGAAGTTTACGCGAAAACAATGGGAATACGACGCCAGCGGAATCGCAAAACTGTAATCATGCAAGAAATAGGAATGAAATATTCATTGTCATGAAAGGCAAACGATAGAGGTCGTAAAGAGTCTCTAAAGGTCTCTTTAGTGGCAAAATTTCTTGTGTTGTTGCTTGTGTATGCAAGAGATGAAAACATTAAACATAATGCATGCATTCCTGCAGTGGCGCGCGAACTAGACAGTAACTTTTTACTGCGCACACGTTACGCCAAATGCAGAACTTTAGGATTGATTTTCTTTATTAGTGTGTGTGTGTGTGTGTGTGTGTGTGTGTGTGTGTGTGTGTGTGTGTGTGTGTGTGTGTGTGTGTGTGTGTGTGTGTGTGTGTGTGTGTGTGTGTGTGTGTGTGTGTGTGTGTGTGTGTGTGTGTGTGTGTGTGTGTGTGTGTGTGTGTGTGTGTGTGTGTGTGTGTGTGTGTGTGTGTGTGTGTGTGTGTGTGTGTGTGTGTGTGTGTGTGTGTGTGTGTGTGTGTGTGTGTGTGTGTGTGTGTGTGTGTGTGTGTGTGTGTGTGTGTGTGTGTGTGTGTGTGTGTGTGTGTGTGTGTGTGTGTGTGTGTGTGTGTGTGTGTGTGTGTGTGTGTGTGTGTGTGTGTGTGTGTGTGTGTGTGTGTGTGTGTGTGTGTGTGTGTGTGTGTGTGTGTGTGTGTGTGTGTGTGTGTGTGTGTGTGTGTGTGTGTGTGTGTGTGTGTGTGTGTGTGTGTGTGTGTGTGTGTGTGTGTGTGTGTGTGTGTGTGTGTGTGTGTGTGTGTGTGTGTGTGTGTGTGTGTGTGTGTGTGTGTGTGTGTGTGTGTGTGTGTGTGTGTGTGTGTGTGTGTGTGTGTGTGTGTGTGTGTGTGTGTGTGTGTGTGTGTGTGTGTGTGTGTGTGTGTGTGTGTGTGTGTGTGTGTGTGTGTGTGTGTGTGTGTGTGTGTGTGTGTGTGTGTGTGTGTGTGTGTGTGTGTGTGTGTGTGTGTGTGTGTGTGTGTGTGTGTGTGTGTGTGTGTGTGTGTGTGTGTGTGTGTGTGTGTGTGTGTGTGTGTGTGTGTGTGTGTGTGTGTGTGTGTGTGTGTGTGTGTGTGTGTGTGTGTGTGTGTGTGTGTGTGTGTGTGTGTGTGTGTGTGTGTGTGTGTGTGTGTGTGTGTGTGTGTGTGTGTGTGTGTGTGTGTGTGTGTGTGTGTGTGTGTGTGTGTGTGTGTGTGTGTGTGTGTGTGTGTGTGTGTGTGTGTGTGTGTGTGTGTGTGTGTGTGTGTGTGTGTGTGTGTGTGTGTGTGTGTGTGTGTGTGTGTGTGTGTGTGTGTGTGTGTGTGTGTGTGTGTGTGTGTGTGTGTGTGTGTGTGTGTGTGTGTGTGTGTGTGTGTGTGTGTGTGTGTGTGTGTGTGTGTGTGTGTGTGTGTGTGTGTGTGTGTGTGTGTGTGTGTGTGTGTGTGTGTGTGTGTGTGTGTGTGTGTGTGTGTGTGTGTAGGACTATGATCCTGCTAACTAGCCCAACAGTACGCGCGCTTCATATGCATGATCTTTACAGACCACACCGGAAGAATGTAATATCAGCTGAGGCTAGCACGCATGGGTTCGTTGTCATAAGAGTAATATCCTTCTCAGGAATCCTAATGGAGAAATCTGACATGCCTGAAGTAATACCAATTAGCAGACTTGTGGTATACTATAAATCTCACCAATTTCTATCACTACTTCGAATCAACCCGATTTAGAAGATGACTGGTCAGCCATTTATAAGGTTACAAATCGTAAATCCCCTGCCAGTCGTGCGCCGCGCACTGGTGCGTAGTTTGTGAGTGCACCGTAAATTCATTATTCCCGGGGAGAGGGAAATATATTACAATAGGTTCCATTATGCTGACCAGGCTGCCTAGGTGTCTCAGTTCCCACAATCGCTAGTTTGCACTGTGGAGGTACCGCCACTTATTGTACGCGCATGCGCACTGCTGTCCGTTGCAGACAGTGAGTCAGGAAGGGCTTTTCTTATTAGGGTTTCGGTGTGCCATTATGGGGAGGGAACGCTGATTACTACGAATAGTTTATTTTGATGACCCGGAATACTTTATTCGGAGATGTAAGGGCTGACTTCTTGTTCCTGACACTTATTTCGTGAATGCACAACCATTCTGCCTTATGGAGAGCGACAGCATTTGGTGATTTTATGTCCGACAAGTTAGTTTTTTTTAATGTAAAATCTGACACCATGGAGAAGTGTCAAATTACGAAGGAGCCTTCTCGCGTGGGCCCAGGTAATGAAAACAGAACTCCAAGAAACTAATCCTGCACGATTTAAACATTGTCAGCTGTCCGCTAAGTGTTGCGTTCAATCCATAGTTAGAGCTACAAATACGCAAATGCTCACGCCTGCATGTATGGTGACTATTCATGCAGAACGCCTTGAGACGAGGTCTGTAAGAAAAGATGCCCGGAACTGCAAATACGCCAACTATAAACTGTTATATAAAAATGTAGCTTCAGTGAATCACCTAAGAAACTGCGCGTATCCAAGCGGATAAATTAGTGAAGTGTGTGACTGTTTTATATACGCATTTATATATTTGTACAAAATACCTAGGCCTAAGTGTTTTTTTATGTTGTAGGGAGCGATAAACAACTAACTTAAACCCTGCAATGAATTCCTGTTAGCTTTAGCGTTCCTTTGTGATGCTTGTCGCAGTCTTATAGAGAGGGCAACGTTTTATAAAGAACTGAATACGTTAAAATGTTGTAAAATGAAGCCATAGAGGTACATTAGTGAAATTCGCGCATCTTTCTTTCGCAGCCGTTTTGTTAGCCACAGGCTACAGTCATAAGGCTTCAATTTAGAAGACCTAATCGGCGCCTTATTTTGCAGTCACATGGCAGAGCTCGAATGAACGCTCATTGCAATAACTTCATTGTTTGAACTTCAGTCAGCGCCGCAGGTTGCCCTAAACACGGGCCAGATATGACATTCACATTTTTTTCAGTGGCATTGTCTTGACTGTTTCACTAAACAACCGCCCAGCTTCGTTCTAAATTGTCGGCGAAAGCAAATCTAACCTCGAGCGGAATATAAAACCTGTTTTGATTTGCCGACCATCTAACCCCTCCGCGCCAAGTATTCTAGCAGGTTTAGATAAAGCGCTGTAATTTAAAACGCCCCTTCCTCGCTAAATCAAGTGCTTGCTCAACTTTCTCAGAATCAGCGAAGTTAAAGCTACTCGCGAACGAGCGAAGTTTTCTGGCCGAAACTTGACAGCAAAACCTCGAAGGTCCCAACTTTCCTCCCCAGAGAAAAAAAAAAATGAAATTCAGCCCGCGTGAAGGAGGCTGCACATACAACTCTTCGAGCAGCACTCATTTGGGGTCGAAAAGTTTTTCCCGAGCGGAGGCCTTCCTAACGACGAATTAAATGTGCCCACACAGGTGCATTCATTAATCGGGAAAGTTTAAGCGCACGCTCAAGACCATTTAGTAGTGCCTGTGTTCCTTTTTGTCATCGTTTCTGAAGGCGCATCTGAACATTGCTGTGGTGTGTTCTTGTTCAGCATGTTGCAGCTTCTCTTTGCGTGCCTCATAATTAAAGACGGATTTTCGGCGAATACTAGACAGTACGTTGGGCAGAAAATGATTATAAACTTAGGCTTGACTCCAGAAAACGTATAAAATGAATGATCGTGGATCAATATTGCTTCTCTTAAATGAAGATAAGGGTGTATAAATACATATTTTGCGATGTTTTTGTTTTGCGAGCTTTAAAATATGAAGAACAGCGTGGTTTAAACTTTATTTGCTCAAATAGCAGCGCTGTGATGTCATTTCTCAATTCGTTGACACTGTCAGTTTTTTTGGGTTATTTTAGCCCCAGAACAGCGCAAGCGTACACAGTCAGTCGCTCATTGCTAAGCTTGTCATATGTGATTCTCTGTAGGTAGCATCGTCTCTTAATGTGCCATTTCTTTGCTTGCAATCCGTTGAATGTAGCTTGGTTGACGTCGCAACAGCGGGACGACTAGCTAGCATTGGTGCGGTAAGCTACCGATATTTTAACGCGCTAACGTTGAGGAGCTCGTCTCGCAGAAAATCCGGCGTCGGCGTCGTTAACCGTGAGCGAAAAATATACGAAAAATCTCCAGAGAAGCAACCTAGGATGTAAATGGGCCATCTAGGTCACGTGACCATGTGGCTTCATCGCGACCTGCTGTGTGGATTGTGACCAAACAGTGCACCGTGGCAGGTGACCGTTAAATTAATGATTGGTCGTGAGAGGTTACTCGGGAAAAGCAACCTGGCTCGCACAAGCCCCACAGGTGGCAGCATCTTCCATCGCAGGGCAGTGGCGCATAACTTAACCACTGCACCACTGCGCCAGGAGTATTACGAGGACTCCCAGAGATATATGAATGAAAAGTATACAATGGCCAATTCTGCATATATGAGCACTAACCCGCTAGCTGTCGCGTCATACCCTTAAGGGGGAGCTTAGGTGTCCCCTCCAACTTTTTGGATGCTTAATGTGCGTCCGAAATTAATTGTTTCCTCCTCTGTCTTCAGTGAGCTAGCGCCCAGCGCATAAGTGGCGAAGGTAGGAATGCACCCGGTACTATGAAAAAGAAAAAGCAAATCCAACACTGCTCTGATTGCCGACAACAGACAGTCATGATCGAAGGCAGAATAATTTTTTAGGAATTTTTTGGACAAATTTTAGACCTCAAAGGAAACACGACACTTAGGCAGAAAACTCGCATCCTCAAAAGGCAACTGCACATCGAAGTAGATGAAATCAAAATGAGCTTGGCCTGCGATCACACTGCATTTATTTATTACAAAAACAGGGAACCTGCTAGATGATTTGTTTACATCGTTGTGAACAGTCAGGAACGCTGTATAATAGCTGGCGCGTGGGTACGATACTTTGCGAGCGATATCTGGTAGCATATGCCAAATAACTCGTCTCGCATGACCGGTCGAAAAAGATAGGCCAGAGAGCCTGTTCTGGTAAGTAAACAAATAAAAATAATCTGATAAAAATGAAAGAGAAGCCAAGCTTCACGGCAATAAATTTTGTCTTCACTTACTTTATTCTCGATCTTCCATGGTGACCTTGTCACGAATGTGCAGCCCGATAGAACTGTTCGTGATATCGGCCGCATTCACACAATTGTCCATGCTGTTGAAACGCTCTGTTATGGACAACTACATGCCCGCAGCGGAAACAGTAGCCTAACGGTCACTGATGGTGAGAAACAAAAGATGTGGATTATTATACGAACCGCACTGCACTTATGTAAAGACAGATATTTAATTACTTCCACTGGTCAGGAAATAGATTGTGCTGCTGAATCAACTGCTCAAGTTTCAAGCGTGAAAGGCATCGCACATGAAAGCAGCCAGCAACATGACGCAAACTAAGGCGTGTAGTTTTGAATTTCACTTCTTCGAAAACAGTTGCGGACTTCTATAACTTTGACAGTAGTGCCCTAGCACTGCACCTGCGTTTTAGGTGAAGCCATTCGAAGCAACGGTACCTAGGCGTGACGACATCATTAGTACTGCACAGTAAACGAGGACAATGTAAGGAAAGTAGTTTCCAGAACCTGGAGCAGCTCTTTCTCTTCCTGAATGTAGAGTAGGTGAGGTTGAAATACCAGGGTATATTTTCCTCAGCTCTAGCCCTAACGCTGTCCTCGTAGGTTTGAAGCAATGCCTCAACGAGCTGGAAAGCACGTTTTTTTTATAAATTAACGAATACAAGGTGCATTCACGTCAGTATACGTGTTTTTTATGAGTTTTGTTTTCAGCAATTTACAAGGAGAGGGTGTATCCAAATGGAAGCAAGCGTCGATTACGCGCTACTCAGTCACGAATGCACGTGCCCACTACGTCAAAAGAAAAAAAAAGACTTTCGACCGAGTACATTCTTCCGCACGCAGTGACCGAACGCTCCGCGAGTTCTACCTTGAACGATTAATAACTGCACGCCCCACTCCAGTTGTAACCAATACACTGCTGTGCGCGTGTGCGATTTAATTACTTTAAAATTAACTAATCACGCGCACAACCTGGACACATTTCTTATTGTGTAACTAGTTTGTACATATTACTTCTCCCCCTATCCTTTCTTCCTGTCCCCTCACCTATTTCATTTCATTTCTCCATTCTGCCTGCTATCCTTTATTTCCGCTGCCCCAGCTCAGGTGCTTCAGTATCGATGGCAGATGCCGGGGCTAGCAAAAATCTTTTCCTTCCTTTTTACTATTATTTTTAATAAAACCACTACCACCACCACCTCCGCTTCGAACTCTAACGCGCTAAACTTGCTGAATATTTCTGGGCACTAATGAGGAAGAGTTGCAGTCGATCGTATTTTGCATAACGAATTCATAATTTCGTTTATTTTGCGTGAAACTTCGTATTTTTTGGCGACTCAATCTTCAAGGGAAGCGCGTAAGATTGTTCCTCGTACGCAATTTATGTTTCGTTTTCATGTCCCGGAACGGTGAATCCCTGCCTTTCTAAAAGTATATGCGTGTGTGTGAGTGTGTGCGTATGCTTCTTTCCGTGTTTTCCCCCATCCAGCAAGTGACGCATACGACATTTGCGGCGTGTTTCCGATGCAGTCAAACCCCGCACGCTCTGGGATTTTCTCTCGAGCACTGTCTGAGGCAGCCATGCCGTGTTCCACCCACGCATCTGTCTTTGACTTTTGTGCTCTTCCCATTCCTGCCGTGTGCATCGTGTGCTTTATTTTCTGGCGGAAATGGTTTGCCTTGCGCTGTCTTGTGTTTGCTTCATTCCCTTTCTCGCGCATCCACTACGCATCCCATTTTGCTCCTTCTGTAGTTCCTTACCGCCCTGCTTTCCGCAACGCTGAAATCGATTCTTTTGCTCGCCACATCAAAATTCATGCCATACTTTACGCCGCACCTCTTTTAAATCCTGAAAGAAAGCGGATTTCTTGAGCAAATATTTTTACAGCGTTGTCCCGCGCTTTTTCAAACCGAACCTGTGTGCGCTCCCCGCTGCCTCCACGTGTTGCTGTTATCGGCAGTTCTGGTCCTTACACAGCTGATAAACACCACATTACATAGCAACAAACTGACCGTAGTTGTTTGCTTAGACATATCAAAAGCCTTTGACACGGTTGACCATTCGATATTACTACAGAAAATAGAGACGTATGGTTTAAGGGGGAAAATTTATGATTTAATCAAAAGTTACTTTTCTAGTCGAGAGCAATGCGTTGTTACCAGAAACTATATCTCCGCTCGTCAAAAAATCACACTTGGAATGCCGCAGGGCTCTGTACTCGGGCCGCTCCTTTTTTCTTTATACATCAATGACTTTCCACTGTTTCTGAACTATTCTGAAGCTGTTATATACGCTGATGGCACTGCGCTATTTTTTACAGGAGATACATTACAGGATCTGGAGGGCAAAATTAACGAGAAATTTAGTAAAATTTCCCAGTGGTTCGTAAACATTCGGCTCACACTTAACACCGAGAAAACAAAGTATACTTTATTTCACTCAAGGAAAAAGAATATTAGGTGTGATAACTTATTTCTAACCTCAAACGGTACGTATTTGCTTAATGTCTCCCAAACCAAGTACTTGGGTGTAGTTTTTGAATCGGACATGCATTGTAAGCAGCAAATTAAAAATGTTTTCTCTAAATTAGCTTATGGCGGTCATATTTTATTAAGGGCGAGGGAATGTTTTCGTGCAACCATTTTACGCACATTGTACTTCGCGTTTGTCCATAGTCACTAATGTTTCTGCCTAGAGACATGGGGCGGTACCTATAAAACGTATTTAGAATCAATCTTACGCCTGAAGAAGCGTGCTGTTCGTACCATAACCTTTGCAAAGACAGTTGACCCTAGCCGACCACTCTTTCAAGAACTGCGGATATTAACGGTATCAGCTGCATACAAACTAAAGATAGCTCAAATAATAAAAACAGCAATAAGAACTAATGATCCAATTCCTCTTAGACTGTTTAGATCGCCGCTGAGACAAACAAGAGCCGCCACTAATAATAGATTTAACCTAGCTACCGCCTTGTCATAACACTTACGGTCAAAGGCTATTGGAGTACAATGGTGCCCAGATATGGAATGAGATCCCCGATGACATCAAACTCAAACATAACTTTTCGGCCTTATTGAAAAACATTTTTCTTGTCTGCCCAGAACTGTGAGACTAAATGCGTTTGTGCTTAGTTTTGTACATTCATAAACCTATTTATTGTTGTTTTTCAGAATATGTATGCGCTTAACATATTTGCAATGCCGCTATTGTAGCATCTCACGTCTTTTTGTACATGTATTTTGAATGTCTGCCATTCTTTAGTGAGTATTATGTATTTGGACCTTTCACTAGCCGAGCTGGCTATGGGTCTAATTAAGTTTTGATGTATTGGTTTTATTAAATAAAATGATGATACTGATGATGATGATGATTTCAGAAACCATGAATACTGTGCTGCTTCATTGTCTCTTTCTTGCTCCGCGCTTTGCATGCGGTTTACGTCGTCTGTTTCTTCGCAGTTTCTCTATTCTCGCGTGTTCCTCAAGTTTGACGCGAGGGGCTTCCTGTACAGCCCCTTTCCGCTCGATTTAAACTTTCCAAGTGTTACGCTGACGTTTCAGTACCATGCATATGTTTTTTATACAGCGCTTCTATGTAGCTGGTTCCTTGTTTCTGCACGCAAAAATTCGCGAAGAACAATAGGTAGGGGCCGTCAATCTTCCCTCTTCTCACGACAGGGCGCCATTTTGGAGGGAACATCAGCTGAAGTAAAAATGGATGTTTAGTTTTGAAGTGTCCAGGAACAAATATTTGCGCATGCGTAGAGCTCACGGGCCTTCCGGCGCTTTTCGGTTGTTGCTACTCATTCCGCCTTTCATTTTGGCTTTTCAATGAAGAAAAGTGGAAATAGAAGAAAACAATAAAAAGAGAGGTTCAAAAATATACACAGAACAGGAATCACAAACGGTAAAAAACCGTGAGAAGGTCAGCGGCCAGTGTTCAAAACAAGAAGTCGCTGTTTACATGGATACGATTAGTAAAAATTGGTGAGCATAGGAAAAGTTAAAAATGGCATAGAGACACGGTGTTATTAGCCGGAAATTAGGTAATAAAAAGTGGCGCATAGTTGCTTTAAAATATTTCACGAAATAATAAACATTGCAGGAAGTACGGGTCTAATCCTACAGTTAATCAGAACCCTCGGTTCGATGTTACCGAGAAGTCAGGGGACGCAGGTTTGAAAATTTTGCTCTGCTTGAAGGACATTTCTGAGTGATAGTAAAGGGGTGGGGGACCTTTGCAAAGGCGTCTTGCGTTATATGTTGGTAGAAATGTCCTCAGTCACCTAATAGCGCTGGTAATTGAAGTGGCACGAGCTAAACAGGAAAAGTAGTGATTAACTCTGCTTTTAAGTCCGTGTAAACAAACTACAATCTTCTTAAAGGAATCACAGTCTGCAGCAGATTTGCCTCACACCGCGACCAACCGTGATCCGGCATCCGGCAACAACTGGTGTCTCTTTGGACAGCGCAGCATTCAGTGTCGCATAGACTCAGGCACCCTACCATCGGTCCGTTTCGGATTTCGTTCATTAGCTCCTCAAACGTTTTCCTGCTATATCTTTCTTTCATTTCATGCCTTCATGTAGAGTAACCGGCGAATAAAATAAGATCTACATAACTATACTTCAAGAAATTCGTTTCTGCTAGTACCAGGGTATAAGCGACGGACTGAGGCTGTCGTCAAACTTCCTTATTTTCTTATATTCCTTATTTTCTTATATTATTCCTTATTTCCTTATATTTTCCTTTCGTACGTACCATGTGCAAGCCCAGCCTTTCCAGAAGACGCCGGTTTGATTTAGTTAGGGTGAAAGTAAGATGAAAACGCAGGGTATTTTCTATTAATTCGGGACGTTTAGTGTAGTCGCGTATGTGTCCTAGTGTCAGTGACAACTACAGCAGTGAAAATCCCTTAGGAGCAGGGAGGACGAATCATGAACATGCATTCGTGGTCTTGAGGTAGAGCGCCCGCCTCGGCTGCGGTAGGCTGCGGGTTCGACTCCCGCTATCGCCGGACCACCCAGTCGGTCTTTTATGGAATGGGTACCAGCGTCACTTCCGGCCAGGCGCTCGGCTTTCTCAGGGGGTGTGAGACTCTTGAATAAGGAGCAAGGTGAGGTCAAAGACCGATTTCCCAAGCATTTCCCTCTAAAGAAGCCGAGAACCAGGCCAGGGGAAAGCTTGTACCCACTATATCACCGGTAGGTACCCGTCGGCACTGGGGATCGAACACGGCATCTCCCGCATAAGAGACGGATGCTCAAGCCACTATGTTGAAGTTTCACGTTTTCAGGCACATGCAAGGATAACTGCATCTCCAGGGGCTCAGGAGACTGGAATGGAACAAAAGTCGAGCCTCGCAGCATATATCCGGCCCCTTCCTTCCGGCCCAGAGAGCACATTCGCTTACCTGCGCGACAGTCTCTTGTGTTCTGTTCCGGTGTTTCATTAGGATCCAGGACTTTCAGAGAAGAAGTTCGCTCGTGCGTAAGAAGTACGGGTCCGCACGAAATGAGCGTACTAGGAAAAAAATACAAAAAATAGGAAGACATTAGGACTTCCGTTAATTTGATTGTGGCTAATGCAACCCGTCGCCTAATGTTAGATCCCTCGCCAAGGCACTGGCCTGGTCTTAGTACCTATTCCCCCCCCCCCCCCCCCCCCCCCCCTCTATAATTCAATTATGGTTCCGTGCAGGTTGCTCAAGCGGTACTTTGCAGTCGAGCAAAGTTGGAATTATAAGATGACGGCTCCACAATTAGCGTGGTGCGCCGCAAATCTAATCTGTAGAAATAAACGAAGCGGAACTAAAATGGGGTTTTTTTTTGTCGGCTTGTTTTCAAAGCGGGGCCACTAATTGGACGTCGCACGAAATATAAGCGAACGCGAAGAGAATAGGAACTTAAGCACGGTAAGCACGCTGAAGAACGCTGTAAGTGCAAAAATCTTAGCGAACTTCGGCCAAATTTAAAAGTACATCTAGAAGCCTAAATCTCGAACCTTTTGTAGTACGTTCATCCTGGCTCTAATTTGCAGGTAAGCAGTTCTTCCGTCTACCGTACTCGTGCTCGCAAACGGTGTAGTTTGAAAGCTTGGACTAATTTATGCGCAAAAAAAAGTATGTTTCGACACTTCTCCGAATAAAAAAAATTATTTGCGGGCGCAAAACAGAGGCCACTTAGGCTGAGTGAAAGCCCTACCGACCAGGAGATTCGTTGGATTGGCACGCAAAGAAAAAGAAATAAAAAAATTGGAGCCAGCTCGCACCGTCAGCAAGGACGACAGGAAGCGTTTGTCTCCGCGATGAAAAAAAAAAAAAACTCGCTCGTTAATGGCTTTAAACAAGTGTTCTTCACCGGAACAGCTCTTGCGGAAGAGCCCAAGAAGTAGGTCCCTCTAGGAATTAGTTTTGTTAAGCTCGGGACGGTACATGCTGAGTCATCATTATCATAATACTTACGCCAATAATATTAACGACCGGCACGATCGCGGGGCGCTTTAGAGTACTTCCCTTTCCATTAAAAAACATAAATACACCGCGACCAATTGATCGTTTTTATGACTGGAACAATCTCCGCGATCGCGAGAGCCATTTCCACTGACACTCAACATTGAGGCTCATAATTTCCACGCCTCTTTTGATGGCTGGCAATCGAAGCGCTGCGCCGGTCAGCAGCCGATGCGAGAGCAATTGTTTTTTCTTTATTTCTTGGTCGGCACGAATGGCTTTATGTTCGCGTGACGCCTGCAACAAAAAAGAAAAAAAAACATGATCGTAGACGAAAGAAGGTGGCTATGATGCTCATGATTAAAAAGAATCAAGAGGTGCATGTCTATAAACATGCTTAATGTGGGCTGTCTTGTCTTCTTTGGCAGGTAGTATTCACACCGGTACAAGCTGCTGAAGTCCGAGTTTTCGTTTCCACACTGTAGCCCCGTTTTGCGCAGCACCTGCTTCGGGGAAGAGAGCGTAAGAATTAATCTGCGAGGCGGGGTTTCCTCCGTTTATTGCTAGCCAATACATTCCGTCATTCCTTGCGCCGAATATCCCTTTGAACACGTCTAGAAACGATGTAGCATGCGGTTTCGCATGGAAGTTTTGCGGAGTAGTGAATTTATGCCTTCTGGAGGCGACGCTTTTCGTCGACTGCGGGATGTTAATAGATATTGTAGGACGGAACTAATTATGCATCAGAGCAGGTGCTGTATCCTCACGCAACATGCTTAGTTCGGTGAGGTGTTTGTACGAAAGTTCGCTGTTACTAGCTTGTGCTTGTGGAATGGCTAGCTGCGGCAGGCAACTTAAGAACGACCAACGTGCCTGCATAATACGAAATTATATTACGAGCAGCCCTCCGGGCATTTTTTAGAGAGTAATGATATTTATTTCCAGAAACCCCTAAAGCCCTCACTGCGAGGGTATTACGTAGAGGGGGGAGGGGGGGGGGAGGGGGGTGCGAACAGAAACTAAACAGTGAACAAAACTAGAAAAGCAGAACCGTTGAGCATGTCATCATCATCATCATCATCATCATCATCAGCCTTACTACACCCACTGCAGGGCAAAGGCCTCTCCCATGTCTCTCCAATTAACCCTATCCTTTGCCAGCTGCATCCACCCTTTGCCTGCAAACTTCTTAATCTCATCCGCCCATCTAACCTTCTGCCGCCCCCTGCTACGCTTACTTTCTCTTGGAACCCACTCCGTTACCCTTAAAGACCAGCGGTTGTCTTGCCTTCGCATCCCATGCCCTGCCCAAGCCCATTTCTTTCTCTTGATTTCGACTAGGATGTCATTAACCCGTGTTTGTTCCCTCACCCACTCTGCCCGCTTCCGATCTCTTAACGTTACACCTATCATTTTTCTTTCCATGGCTCGCTGCGTTGTCCTTAACTTAAGCTGAACTCTTTTCGTTAGCCTCCACGTTTCTGCCCCGTAGGTGAGTACCGGTAAGATTATGCTGTTGTACACTTTCCTCTTGAGGGAAATTGGTAAACTGCCACTCATGATCTGCGAGAATTTGCCATATGCGCTCCACCCCATTCTTATCCTTCTAGTTATCTCCCTCTCATGATCCGGATCAGCTGTCACTACCTGCCCTAAGTAGACGTATTCCGGCACAATTTCTAGGCTCTCGCTGCCAATTGTGAACTGTTGTTCCCTTGCTAGACTGTTGAACATTACCTTGGTTTTCTGCATGTTAATTTTTAGACCCATCGATCTGCTCTGCCTGTCTAACTCGTTGATCATGATTTGCAGTTCACCTCCTGAGTGACTCAGCAAGGCAATGTCATCAGCAAATCTCAGATTATTTAGGTATTCTCCATTTATTCTTATTCCCAACTGTTCCCAATTCAGGCCTCGAAATACCTCCTGCAAACATGCGGTGAACAGCATTGGCGATATCGTGTCTCCTTGCCTGACGCCCTTCCTTATTGGAATTTTATTGCTGACTTTATGGAGGACTATAGTAGCTGTGCAGTTGCTATATATATCTTCCAGTATTTTGACATAAGGCTCTTCTACCCCCTGATTACGCAATGCCTGTATGACTGCTGAGGTTTCCACTGAGTCGAATGCTTTCTCGTAATCAATGAAAGCTATATATAGAGGTTGGTTATATTCTGCGCATTTCTCTATCACCTGATTGATAGTGTGAATATGATCTATTGTGGAATATCCTTTACGAAAGCCTGCCTGATCATTTGGTTGATTAAAGTCTAACGTTGCCCTGACTCTATTAGCGATTACCTTAGTAAATACTTTGTAGGCAACGGATAGTAAGCTGATCGGCCTGTAATTTTTCAAGTCCTTGGCGTCTCCCTTCTTATGAATTAAGATAATGTTTGCATTCTTCCAAGCTTCTGGTACAGTCGAGGTCATAAGGCATTGCGTATACAGGGTGGCTAGTTTTTCTAGCACGACGTCCCCTCCATCCTTCAACAGATCTGCTGTTACCTGATCCTCCCCAGCTGCTTTTCCCCTTTTCATTGCTTCTAAGGCTTTCTTTACTTCATCTTTCGTTACTGGCGGGATGACGCATTGCTGTGCACTGCTGTCTTTCTCATTGGCGCTCTGATTACATTGGCTACTGTACAGCTCTGTGTAGAACTCTTCGGCTACGTTAACTATCTTATCCATATTGCTAATGACATTGCCCTGCTTGTCTCTTAATGCATACATCTGGTTTTTACCTATGCCTAGTTTCCTCTTCACTGTTTTTAGGCTACCTCCGTTCTTTATAGCATGCTCGATTCTCTCCATATTAAACTTCCTTATGTCGGCTACCTTGCGCTTATTTATTAACTTTGATAGCTCCGTTAGTTCTATTCTATCGGTAGTGTTAGATGCCTTCATGTTTTGGCGCTTCTTAATCAGATCTTTCGTCACCTGAGATAGCTTCCCGGTATCTTTTCGAATTGTCCTACCGCCTACTTCTACTGCGCACTCCGTAATTATTGATGTCAGGTTATCGTGCATTGAATGAACATCAATATCATCTTCCTCAGTTAAAGCCGAGTATCTGTTTTGCAGCGCTATCCTAAACTCCTGTGCTTTCCCTCTTACGGCTAACTCGTTAATGGTCTTCTTCTTCGCTAGCTTCTTCCGTTCCCTCTTCAAGTCTAAGCTAATTCTAGACCTTACCATTCTATGGTCGCTGCAACGCACCCTTCCGAGGACGGCCACATCCTGAATGATGCCAGGTTTAGCGCATAGTATGAAGTCGATTTCATTTTTAATCTCACCATTGGGGCTCTTCCAGGTCCACTTCCTGTTTTCTCGTTTGCGGAAGAAGGTATTCATGATCCGTAAATTATTTCTATCCGCGAATCCGACTAATAACTCTCCCCTGCTATTTCTAGAGCCTATCCCATAGTCACCTACCGCGTGGTCGTCAGCCTGCTTCTTGCCCACCTTCGCATTGAAGTCGCCCATCAGTACAGTGCACTGCGATTTTACTCTATTCATTGCTGATTCTACGTCCTCATAGAAGCTTTCAACGGTCTGGTCATCATGGCTGGATGTGGGTGCGTAGGCCTGCACCACTTTCAGCTTGTACCTCCTATTCAGCCTAATTACTATTGCTGCTACCCTCTCGTTAATACTGTAGAACTCCTCTACGTTGCCAGCTATATCCTTATTAATGAGGAAACCCACACCTAGTTCTCGTCTATCCTTTAGCCCGCGATAGCACAGTATGTGTCCGTCCTTTAGTACTGTATACGCCTCACCTGTCCTCCTAACTTCGCTAAGCCCTATCACATCCCATTTAATTCCCGCTAGTTCCTCGAACAGCACTGCTAGGCTAGCCTCACTAGCTAAAGTTCTAGCGTTAAACGTTGCCAGGTTCAGATTCCAATGGCGGCCTGTCCGGAGCCAGAGATTCTTAGCACCCTCCGCTGCGTCACAGGTCTGACCGCCGCCGTGGTCAGTTGCTCTGCAGCCGCTGGGGACTGAGGGCCGAGGGTTAATTGGTTTGATCATAGAAGGTATCAAAATATGGCGGAACAACTATACGCAAAAAGAACACAATGAGAACAAAAAATAGTATCAAACATAAAAAATCAAACGCTTAGGGTGAAAAGAACACGGCTAGATGAATTACACATCCCCACTTTTTTACATTAGTCAATAGGCTTCCAAGAGATAGAAGACAACTGGCAAGTATAACTTCTTCTGCACATTGCCACTTCTTTCTCCGTGTTTTTCTCGCTTCATCTCCGGATCACGAGTGTGGAGGATGCAGGAGGCACAACCTGAATTATTGTTGTTCTGTACATCGCCCAAACCAGTCAATTTCTTCGTGGGTTGACCCAGAGTTCGTGCTTCCGCAAGAGGGCACGAATACTCATTGCAGTACTTCGCGTTTGCAATTCTGCTGCCGATACTAGGCATGGGCTACATCCTGTTACAAAAGACGAATGCTTGGCTTGTTGTCTGCGGCTGTTCTACAGGATCGTACAAATTTTAAGCTCGGGGCGGGCGTTAAAAATAATGACATCAAACAACTAAAGCTTCATGATCCACTTTTTTACCCCCCCCCCCTCCCCCCCGGACCCTTTAATTTGTCCGCGTGGACGGTATTGATTACCGCGGCTAATGTACTACAAATCTTCACTGATGACTGCGTGTGGACATCAGGCGCTGTCGACTACAACATAATCGGTGGGTGGCTGGCGGCCTGTGGGACGGCACGGACGATATCAAGGCTCTCGGCCGCTTTCCTACATGCCGGGTGTACCTGTCTCTCACGCGTTAGCTCCGCCAATGATACACGATTAATTTCTACCTCAAGTTTGTTCCTCATTCGATGTGATGGCACTGGAAGGCGGGTGAACTATGCGTGCGTAAAAACTGCACAGATCACAACAATGCGTCTTCCTTTATGTCACTGAAACAGTCAACCCATATTAAATATAATAAAAGCTCCCATTAACCCGTATTTTGTGGCGCAGCTTTTCTGCCGCCTCTCATTCAAATCGTAACTTTAAAGCTTAGACCTGAGATTGTGCGCTTGTTCAGCCCCAAGTGGTAAACCAAGTGACAAGTGCAATGAGCCGCCAGCGCACGTTCAACCTCACCCCAAATGCGTTTCGGTGCGATCAACGTACTTCACTGGAACAGTGTTCTGGAAGTTTATTTCGTACAAGGATGGGCTGCACTGCTTTCATGCTAGTCATAAAACGGAAGCAGCAGCAGCTATAACGGCAGTGAAACAGATGCGGAAATCACACGTGCTAAATGAAAGATATCATTTCAAATAAAAAATTGTAGCCCGAACAGTCTGCTTCATTTCATGTACACAGTGGAGAGAATACCGCGAATGTAAATGTTAGGTGTATCAGTGTGGCAACCTGGCATCTGTGACGTCATGACTATTAACCTGTCTTTACCCTGTCGTTAGGCGCAATTTCTCGCAAGCCGACTGCCCAACGAAGGCATTGGCCGAGTTCTGAACCAGGCTCTCTGTATCACATTTTCCGAGGTGAGATATGTTTTCGTCAACATGCCAGAGCAACCACTAGCACGGCGGGTTCTGGATTATGATTATAGTGCCAGCTGCCCCGATGCTCGTTTTGACCGCCTTTTATGAGAGACCAATTTGTTGTTTGCAGTGAATTATCGTCATGGGCGGTGACTTTCTCTCTTTTCCTTTCTTTCCCTACTGTTACCCTTTCAGTGCTTCGCTTCCACGTCTGCATTGAGTCATGCGGCTGCCTTCGTCTCCACACCGTTCTAGGTACCATCCAGGACCTGCACTTATATAGTAACAATGCCCTCCTGCGCTGATGGCACACGCCGTTTTGTTAACTTTTGTTTTACGCTTCTAGCATGATGGGAGATAACGTTTCGGTGCAGCCAAAGGAGATTCGTTTTTTTTTCTTTGATGTGTAGTTTCTTCCGGGATCAGGGCACTATTGTTTTACCCCAGTGCTGGAAATGCCGACGCATCATTCTCTCTGCAGTAACACAATTGCTGTCGTGAAATGAACCTTGTAATTGTGTTTTGCGGCGGTAGCTGTTACGGGTAGGCGCCGCGGTTTTGCGGTGCTATAGCTTAAGACTGGCCTACGCTGACTGGACACCAAGTTGTGACGTCAAGCATGGCGTCACTGCAACTTGCCATGGCAGCGCACCAAGCTGAGTGGTCTGAGTACGGTGACGCCACCAAGGACAGTGCACTGTCGTTAGTGCACTCCGCCAAAGAAAAAATACAAATAGTAATTAAACAATATTATGCTCACCACCGCGAACACCTGTCACTGAATCTGGGGCTACACTTGGGTAACCGTCCTGTGAATGTTTATTTTTTGGCATCCATTCCTTGAACATTTTTTCACTAAAGATATATTTGTTCGGTGTGGTCATGCTGGTTTTTAATAGTTTCAACACTTGTTAATCTTAGGTTCTTCTCATGAAAATTGAATTACCTTATGTAGATGCCGGATAGATGAACTGGCGTCAAATTTTTCGCGGCAGAAAGGGATTAAAATAGAAATTCTGATTCTATGATATTTGGTTTATGTTTGGAAGTGCACGAAAGCGGGAACATAGCATGGGATACTGTTGTCGTTGACACTTGATCGAGAGCTTTCCTTGAACAGCGTGCATACAGGTAGGCCGACACTACGATACGATATTTTCAAGAGAGTAAACATTAAACATGACATGCAAAACCCAGAAATGTGCTTCGCACAGTTTATACTTATAAAAAAAGGAAAAAAGAAAATGACCGTCCTTCATAATTTGTTTCTTGTATTCACCGTATTTTTGTTTAATTGATACTGCCAGCCCTATTGAAGGGGTATTTCAGGACTGAAGAGAAAAACAGACAACAAACAATGACAACAAAGCTGATAAGGCCAAGCGAACAAATCATATACGTTAGTTGATTACAACGTACAACAGAAATTTTTTGCAGTGCGTATATTACGTTGCAGTACCGGAAAAACAGCGTAAAAATCAAGTGCACTTGAGGACAAGCATGATCAATAACACCATACAGAGAGAAAAATAACAAAAATAAATGCTCGTCATTGTTCTAGTAGCGGACAATTTGGACCAGTCCTGCTAACTAGAAGGGCGAGTAGATTCATCCATACCAGGACGGCCTCGGCCTGCCAAGGGGCACAATTATCACAACTACACTGAAACAAAAAGAAAAAAATGACGCACGCAAAAGATAGCGGCCACGGTAAGGATGCGACTACTATACTTTCTGAAGCGGTAAGGACGGCAGGCTTTATATGACAGTTTTCTGACATCGCCGGCCAAGAAGCACACATTCCTAGATGAAAAGGATTTACGGTCAGAGACATAGAATGACATTAAGCACAAGCATAAAAAAAGGTCACATTCAACCTAGGAAAGGCAGTCACAGCTTCTGCTTTCACACCGATGAACTAGGAGAAAATAATAATAATAACAATAATTGGTTTTTTGGGGAAAGGAAATGGCGCAGTATCTGTCTCATATATCGTTGGACACCTGAACCACGCCGTAAGGGAAGGGATAAAAGCAAAAATGCATTTTAAGAACAGAGTAGGCGTACATGTAACGAGATGCTGCCGCGTTACGAGTGTGGCTCGGTGTGCCTTGACGTCTCGGTCTTCCGCCAGAATAAGCCAGTTCTACGAGGGTACACAAAAGACGCGAGTACTGCAGGAAGGCCATAACCGTAACCAAGGCGCCGCGAAAAAGTGGCACGATTACATCGGTCGGCGCCGGGAGCTCGGCATTCATTTCTCCGCGCTGCGCAATAAAACCCAGGAATGGCAATCGTCGTAGTGGGGTAAATGGTCAGAGCTTTTTTCTCGTTAAGCAGCACTTGCAGTTGGGCGAGTTGGTTTGTTTCCATGTTTGATGGACACAGCGCAAGAATAAACGAAGCACAGGAACAGGGAGGACGACAGGACGGAGCGCTGGACAACGTTTATTTCGAAGAGAGGCGAACCCGTATATAAGAGGGGCGTATAAGGCCACGTGACCAAGACAAAAGGCCGGCAGGGAGCAAACAACAAGAACGAAAATCCAGCTGTAACAATAAAACCCGAGACTGGAGCGAAGGAAAAGTCATGACCACAAGCCAACTTAAATCTTAACAGGGGGAAGCTCTCAAAAGGGGTAAAGCTGCAGCTCTCATTACAAGTGGAGAACTTGGAGAGTTTAGTACCCGTGGGTTCCACACCATTAGGAAACTGGATTGAAGCGCTCCGCTTATGTGCTCAGTTATATGTTAACTCCGCGAGAACGAAAAAAAAGCAATTAGTGGGCGATAATGGAATGTAATGCGACAAATCTGCGTTAGCAGTATTGGTTTTAAACTTTGCTCTCTCATTTTTGGACTCTTTAAATTTGGTTTTGCTGTCAATTTTTCCTCCCTGTGCACCGTGAGGTTTTGGTGGGCAGAGGCGTGTGTAGAGTTGGTCCTGTCCAGACGGGCAGCTTAGGACACCGATGGGGATGCGTTGCAGGAAAGAAGGCGATGTTGCAGTGTGTTGACTATCGCACAGTTCTAGTTTTTTTGGGGGGGGGGAAACATGAGTATGGAGTTGCACACTTGGCAACGGGGTTTCTTTTTTATTTTGTGTAAGAAGAGTAAAATTGAGATTTCATCGTATAGGTATAAAGAAGGGACCAGTTTTAAAAGGGTCACTTCAAGCTACGCGCTGCTGTATCATTCATTTTTACTTAAAACATATGGAGGTAAGGGCAGGGGTGTTTAGCGGTGATGCGTGAGAGTACACAATAAGGGAAGTAATTATCAGATGAAAAATATTAACACACCTATAAAGTTAGGTAGCAAAGTAAAAAAAATTAACAAGCTGATATTGTGTAACCAGTGTCATAATACCAAATTTAGGCGAATAAAAACGTGGTCCGATTATTTTCACGATCGAAGCCGCTTTGTTGCTCGGGCGGAATTGACTCCTAGGATAAAGAAGAGAAGGGCAGGGCAGTTGCACGAGTCGCGCGTGGCTAACGCGCTTGGGTTCTGCGTTGCACCAGCTGGTCAGGTCATCGTTCGAGACGCAATGTCTGCCTTCCCTGCTTTGTCGCTGCCGGGTGGGTGCGGGTGCTGCGACTGCGTGATTCGCACGGCGGACGGCGGCGAGTTCAGGGCCCACCGGGCTTTCCTGTGCGCGACGAGCCCTTTCTTCCGGGCAGCTTTCTGCACCGAGTACGGCAGCCGCAGGGACCTGCTGCTCGAGGATGTTCCGGCGGAAGCACTCGGCGTCCTCCTTAGCTTCTACTATCTGGACGAGGTAGGGAGTCGAACACTTACCTCTTCTACTCACACATGAGCATGACGTCAAGAATGAGCCGATATAGAATTTGGGATACTAAGAGAACCTGCCGCGGTGGCTCAGTGGTTAGGGCGCTCGACTACTGATCCGGAGTTCCCGGGTTCGAACCCGACCGCGGCTGCTGCGTTTTTATGGAGGAAAAACGCTAAGGGGGCCGTGTGCTGTGCGATGTCAGTGCACGTTAAAGATCCCCAGGTGGTCGAAATTATTCCGGAGCCCTCCACTACGGCACCTCTTCCTTCCTTTCTTCTTTCACTCCATCCTTTATCCCTTCCCTTACGGCGCGGTTCAGGTGTCCAACGATATATGAGACAGATACTGAGCCATTTCCTTTCCCCAAAAAACAATTATTATTATTACTAAGAGAGAAGAGAAAGCAGACAGTGTGGCAGATTATTTTCAGGGCCGGGAGGCAGCGGTGGCCACGTTGGAATGCTGCAACGTGATAATTATACCCATAGGGATATATTATCGGCAAGAGCAACATAGGTGTTTCTGCACCTCATTATAGTTAATGGTGCATTGGTGTTAAGTTTTTTTTGTTGTTGTAGGACATCTTGTATAGAAGTTACGGACAAAAATTCGCATTTGGCTGTCACCAGCATAGAGTCGTAAACTCTGCTGAACCCCAATAGACCGCATACTCCACCCCTCCCCGCCGTTTGGGAAGCCGTCTTGTCAAGCACAGCCCTGAATGACCAGCTTGATGTGATCGCCCGGGCCATCCAGATACTGAGGCAAATGGGGCCTGGGCTAAGGCCTGCGCTCTCTGGGAGCCTCTCTCCTTACCTTTGCTCATACTTTTGTTTCTGAACTTCAATGGCAACGACAACTGTCCAGGCGTGATTTGCATTAAGTTGCGTGGTTGAGAGCCCTTCACAACGCGGGGCAAAGTGAACTAATGAACGACGACAATTATTTCATTGATTAGACTCAGTCGGGTGGAATACAGACGCTATTTTCGTTGTCCGGGAGCGGTCTGCCGATATACCACAAGGACTGAACAGCAACACAGCGCGGTGGTATTATTTTACCCTCCGTTTTGCATGCCGTTTCTGAGCACCACCTGCACCATGTTCTCGTCGCTTATAGCCTGGCATCACCAGCGACAACGTGGCTGAGGTGCTGGAAGCGGCCGACATGCTGCTGATGGACGAGGTTCGTGACCTGTGCTTGGACCATCTGCTGCGCAACATGGACACTGACAACTGCCTCGGCCTCGCCGCCCTTGCACAGCGGTACCACTGCCCGCGGTTCAAGGACGCCATATTTTGCTTCGTGCGGGAGAACTTCGACGCGGTGAGTGCAGTACAGCGAAGGCGAGGTGCCCGCTGCCTGCTTGACAGTGCACCTTCGGCTGCAGAAATGGTGCCTTATAATAATAATAATTGGTTTTTGGGGAAAGGAAATGGCGCAGTATCTGTCTCATATATCGTTGGACACCTGAACCGCGCCGTAAGGGAAGGGATAAAGGAGGGAGTGAAAGAAGAAAGGAAGAAGGAGGTGCCGTAGTGGAGGGCTCCGGAATAATTTCGACCACCTGGGGATCTTTAACGTGCACTGACATCGCACAGCACACAGGCGCCTTAGCGTTTTTCCTCCATAAAAACGCAGCTGCCGCGGTCAGGTTCGAACCCGGGAACTCCGGATCAGTAGTCGAGCGCCCTAACCACTGAGCCACCGCGGCGGGTCTGGTGCCTTAATGAGAGGCACAAATATAATGTTGGCTTGAGGTGAGTCGAATGGGCCGAGGCATACCAGCCGACGAGGCACAAAACATTTATTTCACGGAGGGAGCTGCATTGGTACAGTGGGGTCATGTGACACATACATATGGAGATTAACGCAGGTCGATAACAAAGTCATATCACAAAACAGGGACAAGACAGATCTGCAGCTCAGTACCGAAACAGAAACGAGGTAATACAACAGTAGAGTGCATTAAAGGCAAACAACTTAGTGCTGGTGAGCCAGGGTGTTAACATGAATAACGGGCCCAGAAGAAATATTTGTGAAAAATGGTGTCATGCGTCTTACCTGAAAGTGGTTAATAGACAGTACTTGGAGCGTTGAGGGGTTCGCTATGTGAAAAAAATGAAACACAGAAAGTGCAGAATGGTGTCTAGATCTGAAAAGGTTACTTATTTTAATGTTGAAGGAAGTCGGAACGAAGAAAATAAGGAAAGAAAGCATGAAACGTGAGATATGAAACACGTGTGTACCGAGCCGACGACTTCTGTGTGTTGCTAGCTGCGAACACCAATAGCGAATACGAGCGGCTATCACCCCTGTCTACTTTATTGGCCACCGATAAGTGGTGCGCCTTTCAATGGGGATCCAATAATTTACTGTAGATGTGTAATTGTGTGGTGGCCCCCGAGGCGCTGCTGTTAGCACAACCTTTCCCGCACTTTTCGGTGCAGGTGTGGCGAAGCAGCGACGAATTTCCGGAGACTGCGGCATCGTTGCTCGCCGAGCTCTTTGCATCGGACGAGCTCAATGTACGAGATGAGGTAGACCTGCTGCACGCCACCGAGAGGTGGTCCTTGGGAGGCGTGGCCACCAGCCCCGAGGGGCAGGATGCTGACCTGTCGAGGCTGCTGAACTGCGTTCGCGTAGGCCTCTGCAGTCAGTCGTGAGTAGCTCACCTTTGCTCATAAGTAAACGCCTAACGACACCTGTAGCATATGAATGTATAATTGTTGTAGCAGGCTGCTGGGGACGCCTTGAATGTACAAGAGGTTGCGAAAAAGCTTAGAAGAGCAGAGTAGATTTAAATTTACTCAAGGGCAGCGTATGAACGAGAAGCACAAGCAAAATTCGTTGATACCTCAAAGCTGAACCGCGGCTGGTTCATCTGGAAGCTCTTCAGAAAAGCCGGAAAGTTACCTAGGCGCCCTAGCTTATGCACTCGTATGATAACAGGTTGAGGTTTGCTCCTCCCTTTGTCCGATTCTGGGCTAACTTTATACGGTGCAAACGATATGTTTTCTTTAGACTGCAGAGATCTCTGCGCTGGTTTCCGCCTGTTGTTGCAACATATTAGCATTATTCTGTTTGTGTGCTCAGGCATTAAAGAAATGAACAGCTTGCAAGTAAAGAGAGGTTGGGGTTAACCTTCCAGAATTGGCTGATCTCTTCTCGATCACGGCGTTCTTTCTACAACGTGGTCTATACTGACACAAGTCAATGTGCGTCACACCCAGCAGATGTCCGAAATACCCTGCTCGTTCGCCGCTCAGAAGGCTGCCTGATGAAACTTAGGGGATCCCAAATGATACTTTTCGGGACAGATGTAGCACTTCGGGGATAAAGTAAGGAGCAGTCAAGACCAGCAACAGTTGTGGTTGTAGTCGCAAGTCAGAAGTCGCGCATTGATACCTCGGACGTTGCGTAGGGCGCTGGAGAACTTCCGGGAACTGCGCTCGTCCCTGGCCCTCAGCGGCGCGTACCACGTGGCAGTGTGCGAAGCCGTGCAGAAGGGACCGTGTCTGTGCTCACCCAGCCCGCTCCTGCTGATGCAGCTCGCCACACTCACACCAGATGCTTACCACTCGCTGCCTTGTCCCCACACCAGTGGTAGCGACACCAGCCTGAACGACGTCACTATGGCCGAGGAGACCACCAGCGGTGGGTGCAGTATTTAGCACGCTGCTTCCTAGCGATTCTAATTTCACCTGCGGTGAAATGTTTTTGAGACCTGAGTTTGAACTGCCACTCTTACTAGAAAAATCATTCCGGAAAAGAAAAGAAGACCCTCAGTTCTTTATTTTACGACGTTTTGTGTGTGTACACCTTGCTCCCTACGTAATGTCTAGTGCTGGGTTGTGTCAATATATAAATATTTCACGCATTTTACATATTTACTTTTTCGGTGCGTGCGCTGGCCTTCAGGTCAGCTGCAGAGGTGGAGAGCGATTGGGAGGCGATTATGCAAATAGGAAGCACAGAAAACTAGTGTTTTCGAGCACACGATGATTACCCACAGAAAGGTGATCTCCTGCGGTATGATCGTGTGAGGCTTCGCCCCCTCCCCCTTGCCCCTTTCCCGCCCGTGAAACTCTGGCCCATGGACGGTAAATGACTACAAACACCAGCATGGCTTTCCCGGGAACACTCGGTCGTCGCTCGGTTTGTTACGGGATAGTAAGCATGCGACGCAAGACATGCGGTGCTGTGCTTGGGTTGACCACGTGATCACGTTCCCGTGGTGTGGCTCCCTCCCTCCCCTCCTGAAAGCGCGTCGCTGCACGGGTTCGTTTTGATTACTGCGACTAAGACGACAGACAAACTCGTTCTGCCTGGGAACGTTCCCTTAAAACAGCCGGCGCTGTAAAAAGTACGTCAGAAGCTGTATTAGCGTCTGGCAATGTGAAGGCTTGGGAGTTTCTCCTTATCCAGCCACTGTAACACCACTCACACCACATCGTCTTTTTCTTACTCTCAGCAGCTACTGAAGCAGTGGCGCAGCCTCATTGCAAGCACTGCGGCGGCTCGAGCCCCGAGCGCTGGCTGCCGCGCATGCCGTACGAGATGCTCTTCGTGGTGGGAGGCTGGAGTGCGGGAGAGGAGCGCGAGGCCGTCGAGACGTACGATCCACGGGCCAAGCGCTGGCTCATGCAGCCCGTGGAGGGATTGCTGCCCAGGCAAGTTGCTCCCGGCTTGCAAAACGAGCAGGCACCCTCGAAAGCAGAGCCTACCTGACCTCTACAGATTGCTCGCGGTCACTCTGCGCAGCCATTTAAACCAACGAACGGAGAAATCTAATTCGGAGACACAAAGCGTGTTCTGCTTTGGTGCCGTGTACATGCCGTGCTTATGTCCGATGAAATTCAGCAATTTCCTCTTGCCCCGTCGCGGTGGCTCAGTGGTTAGGGCGCTCGACTACTGATCCGGAGTTCCCGGGTTCGAACCCGATCGCGGCGGCTGCGTTTTTATGGAGGAAAAACGCTAAGGCGCCCGTGTGCTGTGCGATGTCAGTGCACGTTAAAGATACCCAGGTGGTCGAAATTATTCCGGAGCCCTCCACTACGCACCTCTTTCTTCCTTTCTTCTTTCACTCCATCCTTTATCCCTTCCCTTACGGCGCGGTTCAGGTGTCCAACGATATATGAGACAGATACTGCGCCATTTCCTTTCCTCTCAAAAACCAATTATTATCCTCTTGCATGTCATATCAGCGCTTTGTCTTAGCCCTACCCATTGGTTATCGGGAAGTTTTCAAGCGTGATTAATAATAATAATAATAATTGGTTTTGGAGGGAAAGGAAATGGCGCAGTATCTGTCTCATATATCGTTGGACACCTGAACCGCGCCGTAAGGGAAGGGTAAAGGAGGGAGTGAAAGAAGAAAGGAAGAGAGAGGTGCCGTAGTGGAGGGCTCCGGAATAATTTCGACCACCTGGGGATCTTTAACGTGCACTGACATCGCACAGCACACGGGCGCCTTAGCGTTTTTCCTCCATAAAAACGCAGCCGCGCAGTTCCGCTTTAACGAAGAACAAGAAAGACGGCAGGCACTTCTGCGGAGCTCGAGTGCGAGGCGTGCATAATTCACCCGCAGGGCGTACCACGGCGTGGCGCTGCTGCGCAAGAAGATCTACGTTGTCGGCGGCATGCGGGCGCAGGAGTATCTGCGCTCCTGCGACTGCTTCGACACCGAGAGCGGCACCTGGGAGTCTTGCTCCCCCATGCAAATTGCCCGAGGCTATGTGGCCGTCGTTGCATTGGGCGACTACATGTACGCCATCGGGGGCCGCAACGGTAAGCGCGCGAGCATCGTGCTGAACAACACTGTCTAGATCGCAATGCTTATACGCCAGGCACTGGGGCTTCCAAAGTTTAGTGTGATAACGCCGCTATCCTGATACCGCTGATACGCGAGAACTCTACAGTTCAGATACTGCTAAGCGCTATGGAAGGTGACTAACTCACTCTCTCTCAGGAATATTTTTCTATGCCACCCACATACTTACGCTTATTTCATTTTCATTTAATTTATTTATTTACCACCACAATATACATGGTGACAGGGTGTCCATAGTAAAAGCGGCCTCTTGGACCGCTTGACCTGGTCATGGACACTCGGCTGCGAACTTTGGCAACAAAACAATGGCACACCTTCAAATTATAATGCAATATAATTACAATACAATGTTGTAAATAATCGCGACAGGTACTTCCCGCAAGGAAAATAAAATGACAAACAAAGCATTGAACAGTACAATACAGTCAATTTGTTTCGCAAATTCAAAGCAGTGTCTGTAAGTAAAAATTATTCTAAAAGCTTTCGGTGTGAGGTGGTTTTCAGGTTAATGTTATTGACACAAATAGCATTTAGTAGACGCGGTAATATATTTTCAAGTGTTTGGCAGCCATATGTTGTTCTGTATGTTTTAATATGCCACTGATCGACGTTTCTTGTGTTGTGTACTTTATAGCTTACTTCAGTGGTACTTTATAGCTTACATCAATAGGACCTTAATCGTGTGAACAGGGGTTTACTCACTCATGATTCTGCACGCAGAAACGGAGCGCACGGCCACCGTGGAGCGCTACAACCCCCGCACCAACCAATGGATCTACGTGGCGGCCATGCTGAGAAGGCGAAGCGAGGGGGCCGCTTGCGCCTTCAGAGGCAAGTATCTCGCAAATTTCCAGCCGCTGTAAAATTAACTGTGTGAATTATGATCGATCGCAACGTAATATCGTGCGTTCCTCTGGTTCCGGTTAGCATTGGAACTGTATGGGGCACTAAAGCACCTCTCGCTGATAGTGCTGCGGTTTTAATTCTAGAGCGCAGCTCTTACATGTTCGTTCTTGCGTTGAGCGGCGTGCCTCGGCGTAACCGAGTGACGGGGAAGCGCAGCGGAGGACGAGAGAGAGCGAACGCAGAGCGCAGCGAAGGATGAAAGACTGCGGTAGAGACGATAGCGCAAGGAGGAAGCGGAGTAGGAGAGGATGGCGGCAGCATGAAGATGGGGCTCCGGCGCTACGACCCGCTAATAGATGGCGCCACAATAGCACGCGCCGCTGTCCATTCGCCCGAGGCGAGGCTCGGCGATGGCGAGCTGCTATGTGCGCTGCCGGAGCTGAAACCCAGAGCACACCTACGTTCGACACTGCATGTTACGTAGGCAGTCGCCTACGGGTTCAAGTACAGCAGCAGCTGCGATGAAAAATCGCATCAACGAGAAGCGTTATCGTCGTGTAATTTTTGTGCGGCACATCTTCGTCCACGAGAGAACAGGTCTTGCGGCATTAGCCAACCGCGCATCCGGAAGTTACGTCTGCAAGACCTCTCTGGGGTAAACGCTCACGTTCGAAGCACATCGTTAAAGGAAAAATGCGCGCACATGTTTTCGCCTTTGGCAATGTTATCGTGGTCACGTAGTTAGGGTGGGCATGGTGGGGGCGCCCTAGCTGGAGGTGCGGTGGAACTATTGCTGTAGCTCCTTCCATAAGCCCTCAACTGTGTACGACGTCTCTTCTGCTGTCTTGCAAACCCCCAAGTGGTGACATTCCATTTTCACGGACGCAGCATCGGCCCCTAAGTAGAGCGTCCGCCTATAACAAACGCAGAAATTGACCGTAACAGTGCTGAAAAAGCACTTCAGTCTTCGCCCGCAGCCACATTGCATGCTCGTCAGTTAAAAATCTCTTAGTTCGAACTTCCGGTTTTTCCGAACGGGCTCATCTAGTCCGAATAGTGCCTATTAAAAGGGGCTCACTTTATTTCTAACTCCTCGTAATTCCAACTTTCGGTGCTATTCCATTTCGCATTAGCGAAAGAAAACTGGTAACTTTCTTGTTCCGGTGGTGTCTGTGTCCTCTGGCGCAGGCAAGTTGTACATAAGCGGCGGCTTTAGCGGCGAGAAGGTGCTGGTGAGCGTGGAAGAGTACACGCCTTACCGCAACTCGTGGTGCACGGTGCGGCAGCTGCCCGGTCCCCGCTGTAGCCACCAGATGGTGCAGCTGGCCGGGCGTATCTACGTCATTGGTGGATACGACGGACGCCAGCGCGTGGACACAGGTGTGTCCGAAGAATTGAAACATATATTCAGTAACACGCTCAGTGCTTAGTTGACTCAGATCTGTAGCATATTCAACGGCAGCAAGTAAACACGGCTTTAAGCTTTAACGCTCTTTGACACCATATTGGGAGTCTTCCTTCTCGAGGTATATGGATAACTCAATAACGAATTTACACTGTCCTTTAGTCTGTGCGAATTTTTTGGCGTTACTACGGTGGAATTATTTTCCCGTGCTGGTCCAACCATTGCATTTTTCGTGCAGTGACCTGTAACCAAAATCATATCGTTTGCACGGTAGCACTGCCATCAACTCTGTGTGTGTCACTTATCGCTCAAAACCTTGAAGCTCACGTAGGCATGTTGACTCAGGAATTTGTTTTTGACGAAGCCTGTCCCGAAGTGAATATTGAGCTACAACAGGGAGTGAACATAGGTAGGAATCTTTGAATGCGTTCCCTTGGTATAGCATGCAACAGGAAAGTGTGAAGTACACTGTTTAGGCCGGACAAAGTGAGGAATTGAGGGTGTTAAGTTTTTAAGCGCAACTTGGAATATGTATCTGTGAACAGCTCATGTGCATGAATGAGAGGTTTGCAGTGATAACGCAGCGCTTAGATAGTATATTTTGCGAGCATACTTCTCTAGTTTTGAGCAAAGAACTTACGGTGATCCTCACCACCGCTCACTTTGTGCCCCAGGAATCACTAGCATAAGCATAATTCGAAGGTCGTAAGCGCTGATAATTCAGCTTATCAAGAATACGAGAAGATATTTTGTTCTTGCCTCATTCTTTATGAAGAAAATGAAGATCAGGGTTTAGAAGCAAGTTGTGTATAGCGCTGGAAATGTACTTTAGAAGCGTAGCATTTTGGACGAGTTAGTACTCCATATTTCGTGAAATAACTGCGCATACACAATACAGGACATAATAAGGGACACACACAAGCGTCCGTTTTGATGGCCTCTCTTTTGTGTGTGCAATTATTTCCAAAAGCTGGAAAAATAGTTCAGGTTATTTGTCGGATGTTCGCCTCAGTGTAGTGACACTGAATGCTTTCGCATCCTACCAAGAATGCATTTCTTTTGTGCCGGAACAACCGAAAGTCGTGCATGTTAACCTGATGTTTTACGCGGTGGCAGTAAGGACCCTGTGTCGCAGAAAAGCCGGTGTCATCGTCGGCTTTTCTGCGACACAGGGTTCATAATGCAATCGCGTTCAAACAGCAGATTAACATGCACATCGTCGTCGGCGGCTTTGGGCGTGGGCGAAAAATCTACGAAAAATCGCCAGAGAAGTAACCTAGGTGGCAGTTGAGCCAGCTAGGTCACTTTACCTTGTGACACAATAGCAACATGCCCTCCAGATTTCGAGGAAGTTTCTTACCGCGGCTGGTGGCAGTTCAATTAATGATAGGTAGCGAGAAGTGGGTGTAGTCAGGCTGATGATGATGATGAGCGAGAGGTTGCTCGGACAGAACCACCTCGGTCTTACAAGCGCCATCGGTGGCAACACTTGCCATTACAGGGCAATGACACATCGCTTGACCGCTGCACCACTTCACCAATAATAGTATGAGGCCTGCCAGGGATGTATGAATGTAAAGCAGGGAATGACCAATTCTGCATATATGGTTAACGCTATCTGGTCATACTCTTAGGGCAGAGCTTAAGTGTACCCTGCAGCAGTTCTTTGTACGTGTGTAAAGTACTCTTGATCTCCTATTAAATCTCTTGCTGTGCGAGGCCTTAGCCTGTTCTCGCGCTAAACTTGTGTCGTATCGTCTGCAGTAAATGCCGTGAACAAGCCTAGTGGCCGGTACAGACTCACGACTTGCGTCTCTTGCCAACGTTGCTCACGACGCTTCCGGTAACCCTCCGCAGTGTTTGCCAGCTCGGAGGGTGAGGCGCCATTTTCCTGGTGCAGCGTGGCGCCAATGCGGACTCGTCGTAGCACCTTCGCCGTGGCACTGTTAGACGGCGAGTTATACGTTATCGGAGGATTCGACGGTAAGGCACCAAAGCTTGTTTAAAAAAAGAAACACCTGCGTCACTGACAGAATAGTGAACGTTAGAAGTGAGTGTGATAGTAACCTTTATGCTCCGTCAAATCTCTTGGCACAACATGAACTGTTACAGCTGAACGCTCCCGAAAAATTGTAGGTAGTCGTCGTCCGCATAGAATGACGTCATCGCAAGCAAGGCCACGTGACCAATTTTCATTAGTCACACAGGCAATGGGTTGCTTGAGCTGTTAGAAATTATGACCACCGCTTTGACAGGTTACGCTAAAACTTGTGTCATAATACTTGAACACCAGTCCATTTTTTTGTCTTAAGCTTTTTACGTGCGATTACGGTTCACGATATGTTGAGAAAGAGAATATGAGAGTGACTTTCATGCCTGTGTAGTTCTAGACCACTACTTTTAGTCCGTGCACACACGCGGCTCCATCGATGAGCATGTCCTCAGACGGTGCGTTTATTCGAATCGCCTGCCGCCGATGTACCGCGCTAAGTTCCTCCAGGCTCGCCACTGTCACCCTGCTCCTTCTACAATAACTACCGTCCGGACGGCTCTCGTGGTAACAACCCCCCAGTTCAAGCATTCATACGTTCTCGACATACCCTTCTCCTTCCACGGTAATCACCTGTGGCTCTGGTGTAACCACCTACCGGATAAGCATTCTTTCACTGTGGTCTTACTCTCCTCTATCCACGATTACCGCCCTCCGATTGGTTCCCGTGGCAACGCACTCACCGATTACGCCAAATATTACTACCACAGCAGCTACTACGACTCGAAACCCTAGGAACCTGCGATTAAAAGCTGTCGATGTAGAGCTCGCACTACTTAAGGCGAGATTCACCGACCGCTACTCGCTGCGGTGTATATAGTATTACTTACTCATTATTGTCTTCTGCTCATAAGTGCACTTTTCTTCTTCTCATAAGTATAGAGAATTACCAGTCGGTGCTTGGCTTCGTAAAGCTAAACGGGCTTTCTTTAAGCCTGCGTGGACTACATGAGCCGAAAAAGAAAATCCAACAGGAATGAAGAGTGGTGCCTGAAATCGTTAGCCACCTTCTACCATGATTACGAGATGAAAAAAAAAGAACGTTTCGGCCGAGTGTTAGCGGGTACTCGCTATGCCCGCCCTGCGGCCACGTGCAGGCTTGACCACGACGGCAGACGTGGAGCGCTATTCGCCGGCCACCAACACGTGGCACGACGTCGTGCCCTTGAACGAGCCGGTCAGCGCCATGTCTGCCTGCTGTGTGAGGGGCCTCGCCGTCGCCAGGCGCCTCTCCTCCCGCGGTGAGTGCTGCGACACCTTTCGGATGCTTGGCGAACTACCTGCCACGAGCTTTGGGTGCATGTCGCTGCCATTTCCTATAGCTTTAGAACTCCGGTTGTGCAGAAAATTCGGCGTCGCCGACGTCACCGGTTTGTGAGCGAAAAATCCCCGCAGCAGCAACCAGGTGGGCCACCTAGGTCGCTTGACCATTGTAGCGCCATCACAACCTGCCAAGGGATTCTGAACGAACTGACCACAGTGGCAGGTGGCAGCTAAATTATTGGTTGGTCACACGCGAGGAGGAACCTGAGTCGCACAAACCCCACCGGTGGCAGCACCTGTCATCGCAGGGCAGTGGCGCATCCTATAACCGCTGCACCACTGTGCCAGGAGTGGTATGAGGACTCCCAGGGAACTATAAATGTAAAGTAGAGGATGATCAATTCTGCATATATAGCCATTAACCCACTAACGCTATCGCGTCATACCGTTTAGGCGGATCTTAAGTGTCACCTCCAATTTTCACCGAACGGTGAATTTCTTTCTCTCTGGCATTCTTCGCAGTACAGCCGGCTATATATGAACATTTCTATCATTTTACTCTGCACTTGCAGCCTACCGCGTCGTTGCAAGGTATGTTTACAGCAGGAGAACCACAAGTCGAAATTGCAAGCAGGGCCTCATAAACAGAGTATAACAAACCAGCGAAATCACAGCAGTCTGAAGTGCAAAGGAAAATGAAAAGAGGGAAAATGATAACCACAAAAGACGAGCAAATGTGCAATAGAGATTAGTACATAGAATGGCTAAGAAGGATGCAGCTTTTCGCTGGCGTTTTGCGGAGCCCCATTGCTTGCTCTTGCATTTGCGACGTTACCAAGGTAGCGGGTTCGATCCCGGCCGCGACGGCCGTGTTTTGATGGAGTTGAAGTGGAAGACGCCGGTGTACTGTGCAATGTGAGTGCGCGTTAAAGTAGTTCAAGTGGTCGAAATTAACCCGGAGCCCTCCACTACAGCGTCTCTCATGGGCCCATGTGCCGCTACTCGTATACTGAGGTACTTTTCTGATGCTAGCGCGAGATTCCGGCCTCGCGCTTGGAGACATTTGTATTAAAGACACCGAAAAAAATTAGGGGGGACACTTAACTTAAGCTCCCCTTTAATGATATACCGTGATAGCGTTAAAGGGTTATTGCCCATATTAGCAGAATTGGTCACTCTCTACTTAATATTCATAGATACCTGGGAGTCCTCATAGCACTTCAATTACCTTCCTCCATTTCATTTCCTCAAAAACCAATTTCCAATTTTCCAGTGGTGCAGCGATGTCAGTGCACGTTAAATATCCCCAGGTAGGTAGGTAGGTAAACTTAAATGATTACAATCAGAGGAATGTTTCTTGAGGCTTTTGGGTGTGGTCCTCATTTCTGGGCGCCAGTGGCTTGAGCTGTCACACGGGCCCCGGTGATCTAAATTATTGCGGAGCCCTGTACTACGGCACCTATTTCTCTCGCTCTTCTTTCTTTAGACGATACGAAACGTTGGTGCTCAGAACACGTTCTACATTGAGCAGTAAAAGTGAGCAACTGTGCAGAGGAATTCTATGCTTTTAACCCGCTGATAAATTGATCTCGCAATTTAAGGCGGGCTTTTTTTTTTGATGGCATCTTTTAGCTGCACATAACGAGGCTGCCTCGGCAATGCATGGCGGATTTGTTGAGTGCAATGCCGCAAAATTTACCACTGGAGCAAACATCAAGGATGCATTTCAAGGCAGTGTCCCTGATGCGTGCATCTCCGCATTTTCTGCTCTAAGTGTCCAGCCGCTGCCTTAAGACATACCCCATTCATTTATTAATGTTAGAGGTCTTAAACAACGGCTCTTGTCTTAGTGCACATGCTTTCGCAGGAGCTTTCGGGTCATCGTCTTAGGCGGCGGAAGTTGGCGGGTGCACGGACATCGTCTCGTGAACGTTTGCGATGAGTCATTAGGAACTCACGCTACCAGCATGACGGTGATGGCGATCGAAGCGCCCTCTTGGAGAAGAATGCTGCGCGGGGCAATCGACAAGGCGAAGACAAATCCTGGTTCACAAGGCACACGCTGAGCTGTTCGACGAACAGCAGCGCCAAGTGTGCTTGTGGTAGAGTTCAAGTATAACCCCAGCCTCAAGTCGATCGCGCTTGCTCTTATTAAACACACGACGAAGACCTTGACGGTGCACTCCGACAGCTGTCCCGTTGGCCGAAAGACGGAAGTTCAGTTCCGCAGAATGTTTTGTATAAATCTCGTCTTTCTCTTCGACGCCTTCTTAGAAAGCGTCTCCTGCTTACTCCTGCTGAAGCGGCAATCGCATTTTTAGCTTTATTTCTATGTGTCTTTTATCTCTGCCTCTGCCGATGGGCTCTAAACTTTTTTTTTTCTAGATTACGTCCACTTAACGAGTACGCTCGCGATATTTTAACCTTAGTATGCGCTGTAAGAACAAGTTTTGTGCTATCTTGTAAATTGAATTTCGGTTTCTTCTGGCTTGCTTGCATATATCTCTATGGTTCTAATTGCATTAGTTTATTCTGTTATGACTACATTATGATTGTGATCACATAACGCATTGCATATGCACGTGCCAAGTAAGCCAAACACACACGTTGTCTTCGTGTTCTGCGTGAAATTCGGAATAAAAAATATCGAGAACTCTGAGCCTTTTATGATCCACTATGAGGCAGACACCACTTACTGTAAATAGAATGCGTTCAGTGTCACCCTTCGCTCAAGCGAGGAAAAGTATTTCATAACGTTTGCAATTTTCCCATTATACAATTCGTGCACCACAGAAGCCTGATATATAATAGCGCACAACTCATCTTCATAGGCCTAGCTCCTCTACGGCCCATTGTAAGCATTCTGCTGCTTAAGGAAATTCTGAAATTCTTCGTTGACCACACGCTCCAACCCATCGCCATTATTCACCTTCCTGTCCCATCCACACCGGAATCCTCGGAAGAGGTGTCAATCGCGCTTGCTTTTGCACCAATGCCCGGTACATCCTTACCGACTTAAAAACTGCACTGTTATATTTTGCACGAGGGCGAGTCCATGAGCCTGCTTTCCGTATTCTCAGCTCGCCTCCCATAAGCTCACCCCGCCATGTGGAGCTGATGTGGGGACCCAGGGACCTACGGGTCCCAAATCCCTTGGTTAATAGTTCTCTTTTCTAAAGGAATTCCCCCTCTCCTTATTCCCTCCGATACCAAGAGGAACCTTCTACTGTCAGTTCCCGCCGATGTCTAATTTCCTCCTTGATTTCAGTGTGGGCATCATTCTCTTAATCTTGTTCTCTAAGCCATAGAAGGTTAAGTTTAAACTTCTTAATTTAAAGTTTTACTTTGCAATTGCAGTTCATCGGTGATGATCCGACCTCCGGCAAAGCTGCTTTTGTGTTGCTTAAGTAAAATAGATCCTTATTGAGACATCGCAGTTTGTGCGGCTTAAAAAGATCACGTGCTGGGAGAAGATCGGCAGGCAGCAGCCCTCGAAGCTAACTCCGTCGAGGCACGAAACGCGAGCAATGCCTGGATGAAGTTGTTTAACCTCATAAATAGATTACATTAATTTGCTGCGCTTATTAATTTAGGCATAATTAGCCGGGGGACCTGCTCGCTTCGGGACAGATTCCAGTGGTGCAGAACACTGCTAGGGATTAAATAGACTAACCAACAAGGACCCAGTCTGCCGGAAAATTTGTTCTCTGCAGTTAGAGGCTGGATTAGGTAATGCAATTTCGCGCATTTAAAGTTCTGTAACAGGCCATCCAGGAGGCTACGTTTTTCAAAGATTATTCCGATTTGTTCAAAAGATCCATGGGCGCTCATTGCTGACCTATGACAGAAATTTGCTTTATAGAGATCGCTAAAAGTGCCGAAAATAAAGCACTTTAATAAGAGCCCTAGAACGTCGCGTATGCAAGCTTGTTTAAAAATTGAGGAGCCAGGGAACATCGCGTACAGAAGGTAAGGACAGCAAAGTGGTTCTAGAACGCCACCCCAGAATCGCGCTGACCTCCTTCAATTACTGGTCAAACAATTTCGCTTTTTGTACGTGTCCTAAAGGCAAATCGCCGGGAATTGTTTGGTCACCAGCTCATTCTTGAATTCTTGACCCAAGAACTCAAGTGAGCATGAATAATTGCCTTTCAGAGCTTAGCTCTACGCTCAGCTCAGCGTTAAGATACTGGACTCTTAGAGAAAACCTGTCGTACAAACGGTAATGAACGCTTCATGGTCCTAGCTGAAGAAATTTTGACCCATGATGAACGTGGTGCGATATCTTTGATGTAGTCTCACATCCGCTATTAACGGTCGCACTCGAGGCTACGCTAAGCCGTGTCTTCGCAAATGTTTACGGCCTGCAGCGAACGTGACTGCTTCTCGCATAAGGTTTATTTGCGTTTGTAGGCAAGGACCGAGTCTTTGTGTCCACTCAGAATTACTCCTTTCTGCGTGCCTTGTGCAGCGTTGTTTCTCTGGGAGAGAAAATTGTCTCAAATTCGAAACTAAACTGCGAGGAATAATGTCATTTACGATATCGAAAAAGGTGTCTGACCACGACAGACACGTAATTCGTTCGACCTGTATTAATCGCAGAAACGATCATATAAGGTGATGTTCAAGATGATCTTCGGTACTATATGGGCTAATTACGCGCCATTTACGTGACAAATATCCCATCGTGAATGCTCTAAATAATGAGGACTGATATAATTGATATCAGTAAGGATTAGGACTGACATCATTTACGATATCGCGCAAGATGTGTGACCACAGCAGTAATTCATTTGACCTGCATTAATCACAGAAACAATCTTGAGGGGGACGTTCATGATGATCTTCGGTACTATATGCGCGAACTGAAATTTCCTGCAAATAATATAGACTGCGATAGACGGCCTTAAGTGGAATGTTTAGGTGTTGATGCCGAGAAAAACAGTTTCCAGTCTTTTTATTGACTAATATTTTACGTCATCTTTTCTAATAGCTTGCATCAAGGACGCTAAAGAGCTAAGAGGGTAAGGCATAGCGCTTAATTTCACGCCGCCGCCTCGGAAGCCTATTTTAAGAAGAGCGTCCACACCCTGTCCCAGCCACACGTGTGTCTGCCCTGCCTAAGCCTTGTCAGTAGCCCCAACGTAAGGAATGCCATTAGTCAGGCACGCTTCTTACATCGTTAAAAACGTAGTCCCGTTTCTGTGGCCACCCAAGTGGACTGTCGGCGGTACGCTGCGAAGCAGAACAGACGAAACGCACCTGGCATGTGCGTGTTTCTCGTTACGGAGCATTGCTGCAGACACAACGACGCCAGAGCCCACTAAAAGCATCCAGAGTGGTTCAAGCTCGTGCCAGCAGTTTCGCTGCGGGCGCAGGCAGAACTCGTTAACCAGTAAGCCGAGAACAGCACGCACATCATGGGTTAAGCGAGTGCAGTAAACGTTGCATAAGAGTTTTTCTCCCGAGGGAGAAAGACATTTGAGTCGTTGCCCGCGCACGGATGCCCGCTTAGCGCAGAGACCCCTTAACGATGACGAAGAATGTGAGCTTAGCAGAGAGCGTGGGTTTTGCTACTGCGTGCCTGCGATGTAAGGCAGCCGACCTTTCGTATACTTGCTTTACCGCCGTTGATGTGGCAGTTTTCGGGAAGTGCACTTCAGTGAAAACATTCATGCAAATTCAAATCCAGCTAGCTCATTTAAGCACCACTTTATATTTCGCCGAAATGAGGGCGCCACAAAGAGCTGGTACTGGAGTCCTGACTTCTGTATTTAATTTGTTTTCTGGATTGCACCGGTTAATGTATTAACTAAGCTTCGTTGCGTTATTACATCATAACTCGTGCTAGTCTGCTTAGTAAACTTTGTGTTTAATATGTAGCCTATGCTCACCACAACTCTGTTTCTTTTGTTTCGAATTTGTTCATGCTTTTGCGCTTCCACATGTGACTTTGTTGGTTAAATAGGCCCTTTTTATTAAATAAAAAAATCGAAGGACCGAGAAGTTGGTGCGAAGAACAAAGGAGCCAGCATGACGTGAATTAATCTTTTTTTTTGCTTTGTGCTGTCTCTGAAGTCCTCTCATTTCTAGTCTACACGCATCATCATCATCACCACCACCACCACCACCACCACCATCATCATCATCAACAACATCAAAACAACAATAATCATCATCATCATCATCGACAACAACAACGAAAACGTCATCATCATAATCATCATCCTCATAATCATCTTCCTGACTAAGCCCATTGCAGGGCAGAGGCCTCTCCCATGTCTCTCCAATTAACCCTGTCCTTTGCCAGCTGCGCCCACCGTGTCCCCGCAAACTTCTTAATCTCATCCACCCACCAAACTTTCTGCCGCCCCCTGCTACGCTTGCCTTCCCTTGGAATCCATTGTGCTACCCTTAAGGACCAGCGGTTATCTTGCCTTCGCATTACATGCCCTGCCCAAGTCAAGGATTTGCGAGCGCTCGCGAAAAGCGTACCGCTGGCGGCGATATATGTTTTATCGTCATGCTAATTCTTGTTGCAAGGGGTGGCGGTCTGAAGATGTCCGCGGAATGGTGATCCAACTCTTTGGCTTGATACGGCTTGATACGCGAAGCAACACTCCGTCAGCCCGTAGCAACGAGCTGCTCGTAAAATCCAGTTCGAAATGTAGCTTGCCGCCGCCTTATCAAAGTGGCGGCAGACGCCGTGAAGCGTGCCAACCTGTCGACTCATCGTGTGCTCTGCCGTCACAAGGAAGGCAGAGCAGACGCTGCCAGAGGACCACCCCCTGGCACGCAAAATGGACCCGCCACTCCGGTGACGTAGCGATCCATTCCAGCTAATCGCGGCGCGTCCTGGGCACTTCTGTCCCCAATATATGCTTTGTTGCTGCACTTGCATTCCTGTGAACACACTTTCTGACCGCGTGGAGCCCTTCTGCATGAACTACGGCTTCGTAAAGTTCATCCTGAAGGCTCAACTTGCGCTTCGCCAAGTCCTCTTCTAATCTGAGTGCCTACTTCGCGGGCCACAGGTATTTAGAGACCGCTTTGCTTTCGGTTTTATGCGCTCTGCCCCAGGTTTTTGAAGTGAAAGCTCCACTACGCTAGGTGAAGCTGATTTCGCCGTGCGTTGTCGGTCCACCTTCAAGTGAGCCAGTGGTCAAGTGTGGCTACAGGCCTTACCATTGTGGTCCACCATGGTGTCGCACCTCTTGACCCCTGACCGGGACCTTTCGATTCGCATGTAGAGGGCGGTAGAATAGGTCGCAGCGTTCATTGGGTGACCAACCTCTCGCGTTGAAGCATTAACTGCCACCTGCCAGGGTGGCAGCGCTGCCTATCCAGCGTGCGGAACGCACTCAACGTTAAAGGCGCCTGGCCGCGTCTAGTTGCCCGATACACATCTTTCGCTCTCTAACCAGAGTGAGCAGTGGTATAACCGCCGCTAATTTTTTTTTATTCTTTGGGTGTCCGCTATTCCCTTCCTTGTCCTGGTCTTTTATTTTTGTGAAGTCACTGTTCATCATTTGCGCACCTCGCTTATTAGCAACGTGTCCCCAGCATATGTTAGATGGCCCACTCCCTCTACCGTCGGATATTCCGGGCCCGGGGCAAGTATTAGTTCTCGCGCCTATATACATTTTAGTGCGTCAGCGCTACCCTCCCCCCCCCCCCCCCCCCCATTTCTTCGCCGATGTTTGAGCCACCGTGATGGGTGGCCCGTGTACTATCCCTCAGGAATCGTGGCTTGCACTATGAATAGCAAACTAGACGGGCCCTGCTTGGTGAGCGTTGCAGTGCTTAGGGAGTTTCTAAGCTCTAATGTTGTGGCACCCTGTTAACAAGTAGAGATGCAATAGTTGCCGAGTCGAATTTGCGAAGTAAACCTATTTTTATGCTCCCACTTTAAATACGCTGATGATTTTTAAGTTGCGCGCTTGGTGTCTACGATTACGCCGCTTTCTAAGGATGAAGGCACGATAAGTGGTCCTTTAACCTTGGGCGAAATGTATGATGCAATTTATCGACCGCCGCTTCCGAAAACCTTGGGGAATTTCACAAGATATATATTTTTATATTCTGCCCTACTTCAAATTAATGGGACCAGTACTGATGCTGGAATTTCGCCACAGTCATCATCAAAAAGTAATATTGTCTTAATACCAAGAACTGTTGATAAGGAAAAACTCCGATGTTAGACGGCTACAGACCAATCACGCTTTTAATTTTGATTATAAGATTTTCGTAAAGTCCTCTGGAATCGTCTACAACTTCCATTTTCTACTTGGATTGAATCTCAACAATTCTTTGCCCTGAGGGGACAGTCATTACAGTTTAATCTACATCTAGAGCGGACGGTGCTGCAGTAGGGTAGCGACACTCATGAACAATTGACACTGATGCAAATTGACCTGGCAAAGGTGTTCGATCGAGTTTCCCATTCATTCCTTTTTTCTCTTTTAAATCACGTCAATCTTGGTTTAATTCTTTCAACAGGAATACGGCTTTGTCACAAAATCTGTTCCACGCGCTTCACTGTAAATGGCTCTCTCTCTCACAACCAGTCTGCATTAAGTCCTCTGTGAAACAAGGTAGCCCACTGTGCCCTGCTTGTATTATACTTGTAGCCACTTTGCATAAGTGTCATAAACTGTAGAACCGTCAGTGATTTTTGTATTTTAGGTCATGGACTAAAGGTTTTAGCTGATGCAGATGACCTCGCGTTTTTCTGCGCTGACAAGGCAAGCATCGATGAGGTTTTGTAGCGACAGCTACATTACGGTAGCATTTCGAGCCTTCAGCGTGGCGGCACAGCCACCCCTGTGCCTGTGGCTGCGCCGCCACGCTGTCACGTGGTTGGTCACGTGGTGCGGAGCAGCTGCCGGCGGCGCGGCGCCGTGGCTGATCACGTGGGTGGTTCAGGTGACCAAGTTCCACTCAGCCAGCTGTAGCTATCGCGTCACTCCAGGTTCAACCACAGCTAAACCACCGCCAATTTTTCTTCTTTAACGGGGGACCTTTGCTCAGTGTCAGGAGCTCGGATTATTCGCCCTAAGCGTAGGGGTCACTGGTTTGGTATGTGGGGATCGACACCTGCTGAATAAGCTTGTGTGGCATGGACATGTAGTCCACCCAAGTACCTTGGCGTCTTTCGGAGTGCCTATGAGCATAGTGTACTACATTACTGGAAAGGCGGTGTGCCAACTCTTCAACGCTATCCTCAAACTTTTCTACCCCATGGTATCTCGGTTTTTCATAGGGCGAGCGCCTGATATCTTTTTGTCGCCACTAAAATTATGTACTAGAAATTATGCATCGCACACGGGAGATCGAGTGGTCGTGGTACAAGAAAACATGTAGCGTTTTCACAGCGTCTTCTCAAGTGTTGTGCGGGACTCGTCTTTTAAACTTACGAGGTGCGATAATCTCTTCCGGCCTGTAAGCGCTGGTGGATTTGTTCAGTCCGCCTTTATGACCGAGAGATAGTTTCACGTTTTATGGTCTTCCGTGCCACTGCATAGCTAATAATGATGCATCATTGCAGCCAATTTAGTTCACGCTTTACCGAACCTAATCGTATATTAATGTTTCCGGCCGTCCGTGCTTGTGAGGATTAATGCATGAGGTGCATTTGGCTGTTAATTTCCTACTTGTTCTTCTCTCCTTTGAGTTCCTGTTTTCAGTGTCGAGAGAACGTTTTTTAGAAGGATTTAATTCGTATGCACTTGTTTCCTCCCATGCGCCGCTCTGTGTACTTCGGTATACCGGTACAAGACGTACTCGAAAGAGCACGTAAAATGCCCCTCTCGCCGTGTACAGATTTTTTTTTTCTGTACGCTACGCACCGAGACATTTCCCGTTAAAACATGGTTACAAAAAATTCTTTTTTGTGTCCACGGTAAATGGCTGCCTATGAGATGCTCCTGAGAACAATTGAGCATTGTTTCGTCAATTGCGAGGATCCAATACTCTTCTGGGATATCATGCAACGAACATTTAAGAGGAGGCATAATTCGATACCGCCTTCTGTACGATATCACACTGCGCTGCCATTCGTTGATGAACTCTTGGACATGCTCTTTCTAAGAGGACTACACACTCTCTCGAAAACACTAATGATGGAGCAACATTGTGAATCTGTTGTTTCTGGAAAAGACCATTTCAGTAGAATGAGCCGCCGCGGTGGCTCAGTGGTTATGTTGCTCGGCTGCTGAACCGAAAGACGCGGGTTCACTCCCGGCCGCGACTGTTGAATTTCGATGAAGGCGAAATGCTAAGAAGCCCGTGTACTGTGTGATGTCAGTGCACGGTAAAGAACCCGCAGGTGGTCGAAATTTCCGGAGCCCTCCACTATGGCGTTTCCATAGCCTGAGTCGCTTTGGGACATTAAACACCCATAAATTAAACTTCAGTAGAATGTTCATGTACATGAAATGTTGACCCATACCGAGTTCGAACCGAAGTGGCACTCATCCTCGGTCATGTGCTCTGCATTGCGTTTTGTCTCATGCTTGGTATAGGGAACCTGCCTGCCAAGGTGGCACTGCAATTGTTCCATTTGTTGACTCAAAATTGCATATGTCAGCCGCTTGGGCTGCTGGATACGCGAGAACACATCCTGCGCCATTCGATACCCGCGTTTGGCTGACAGCATTCATTGCCTATAGCTTCTCTCGGCGTAGCCCAGATAGCTGACGCACGGCAGGTGCACCTTCGACGGAGCGCGAAGGCTCATGCCAACGATCGCCTGAAGGTGGCGCGGAAAAGTACTAATAGTACCACCCAAAACTGCTTGCTCTTCTCGCTAGGTAGTGTGTTATGGCGCTGCAATCGGCACCGCAAACTTCAGCGCAAGTTCTCCATTATGATGTGTTAGTTGTGGGGCTTTGCGACCCCTTTCTATCCATTGAAACTGCGCTCGATGTCTTCAAATCATCAAGGTGCGCACGGCTGCAGCGCAACTGCGCATGACAGAACTGCTGCTCGCGACAAGGCCTTGCTCGCGAGATCTTACATGTGATTGCTCTGAGCTGACTTGATAAGAGCGGCGAAAGCAGCGCGTGGGGGATGATTCCGGAGAGGGCGCTGCTGGGGTGCGGTCACGTTTTCGCGATTTTGCACGGACGACGGGGCGGCACCTTACCAGAAAGACAGAAAACGAAAGCGGCGTCTTCGAAGGATTATCTGTTTGGCGTGTGTGCTGCGCGAGCAGTATGGTTTCTTGTGCCGCTTCGAGCCCCCCGCCCCCCCCCCCCCCTCCCCCTCTCCGCTTTTTATCTGCGCTACTTCGTCCCATTCGCGCCTTAGTGTGTTTGTTTTGCCGTGCTCAGATCTAAGCGCTCGTTGTTGTCCAAGCATTGCGCCATTGCGCTCTCGAGAGCCCACACCACACGCTCTTGTTCGCCGCATCGTTCCATGCTGTGCCCTTTGGTCTGGAATGAACCGGTGTCCTCTATGCTGACTGTGGGTGTGCCACTCATCGGGCGTGACCACGGTTCGCGGACCCCGTTCCCTAGAAGGCGAACCCTTAATAGTATGTGCCTATTTTTCACACTGCCTCTACAATGCATCGCTTTTATCTGGTACTGTTTTCCTAATGGTTTGTGCAAAAAACATTGCAGCACAGTAATAAATAGTTGAACAAAAGAAGAAAAAAAAAACAGTGGTCGAGAAGAGCGCGCGTGGCTCACGACCCAATGGGTAGAGATTCGAGTCCCGGCTAGACTCTTTTTCTTTTCAGCGCAGTTGATTTCTTTCTCTCTTCAGAGGTACTACGTAATGGTGTTGAAATGACGTCACGACCCTGTAAGACCAATGAGGAATTTCGGTGTGACCCTGGGATCTTCATCGAACGTCTGCTTTAACGCTATCGACTTAAAATGCTCCGAACAGCGCTTTGAGCAATTATGTGACGATAGCACATTGAGCACTTTGAGAGGGTAAAAAACTGGGGAAGCATCTTAGCGGCGCATACGACTTATAGACTAGCGTGGCGGAATAGTTTATGGTGGATTGCCCGTCATTTAACTGCAGCTGGAACGTTACTGTCGTGACTTGTAGTTGCATTTGAACTAATTTCGAGCAGGGCTATTCCAAGTTACGTTCACATCCGTTCATTTATGCTGGGGTTTACTGCGGACACTTCTATACGTGTGTACGTGTGCATGAAAATGGGTCCAACAGTTTTGGCAAAAACACAGACCTTGCCTCTGGATCGCCGAATATAGAAATTCAAAATTTTAGACAAGGAATAAAGAATTGTGAACTGTGCAGTTCAGCGTCCTGCAGCGACACATATGAATGGTGAGGAACGCCATAGTGGAGGGATCCAAATTAATTTGACCACCTCGAATTATTTAACGTGCGCTGACATCTCACAGCACAGGGGCGTTTTGCATTTCGCCTCCACCATAATAAGCCGCCTCGGCTGGGTTTGAATCCGCGACTTTGCGATATTCAAAGAAGAGAGAAAGGGAAGGCAGTTTCATGAAGAGCAGAGATTCTTGCCAGCAAGCATAAACCACGGACATATTTGGCCATAGCCTTTTGGGGAATGGGTAGGGAGTTTGGTCGAGAAAGTCTGTTGGAATAGAATGGGCTGTATAGAAAAAATAAAGCAAAGACAAAATGAAATTAAAAGAAAAGGGATGCGTTGCCGGGAGCTCCCCGTAATGCGCGAGTAAGTGGCATTAGAAGACATTCATTATTCAGCGTCGTTTATACTGATTAGGCCGAACAACTGTTATTTGAAACAACTGATGAGCAGCAGGCGACTTGGAATCACGGATTCCCCTCGGTATTTCCCAAATGCGGTCATTTATCTCAAGGTGGAAACCAGTAATTTTCTGCCGAAGCCGGATGTGCACCACTCTCGTTTCACGTCACAATGACGTTGAAATGCCATGCACAAAAAAACAAACAAAAACGAAGTAACCTCCTTTCCAGTGCTTTATTCGTTTTACGGCGCAACCACTCGGGTCATTGCGGTACAGACTTTTGTCTGTCCGAGCTGCGTACGTTGCGGATGAATAAAGAATTTGAATTAGAATGTGTGCACCAGCAACCGGTCGGTTGAGACGCTGACACATGTGTATCTTGCTTTTGACATCAGTCTTGTTTTTAACGCCAGTCTTGTTTAATCGATGAGCAGTATACAGCAGAGTACCGGAGTAACCCTTCCCCATATACGCTACCAGTTTGTACTTTTCGCTCGGCTGCCACGCCCAGTGTTTGTACAGGCTGTATGTAATTATAAGCGGTGGGTGAGCCGGTGTATGGATGAGGGGGCGGAGATTAAAGCATGACTTACGGCGGACCACTACTCCTTCTATCAGCTCTGTGACCCATATCGACCCGCCCGAAAATAAATGGCGAGCTATCGAAGAGTCTGCATGCAGGGGGTATGGCGGCGGCGCTCATTCTCTCTTTTGCGACGACATATTACACTGCTAGCCGCTTATGACGAAACGACGCGGTTCCAAAGTTGCGCAATGTTTTCGTAAGCCCGAAAGGAAAACAACGTCGAACAACACGCAGGGGCATCAGCGAAAAATAAAGGGGGGGGGGGGGAGGCACAGGTCAGATGCAGGGAGAGAAGTGCATCCTTCTTTTTCATCCTTAACGCTGTCTGCTATTTTTCCCTGCTTTCAACGCATACACGCTCTTATCACCCTCTATGTATAGCACCAACTAAACAGCGCGCAGTGTAGGTAGGAGCACCGGCGGTATTTATTCATTTATTTTATTTATACATACTGCAATCATACAGAACGAGCAGAGGCAACATTCAAAAAGCAATACACAGTCAAACACTACGAGATTCAGCATTCCGAGGAAACAAACAATGGAAAGGAACACGGTGCTTCTTTCCATTGTTTGTAACACACAACCTGCAGTAATAAAAAATCCAAGACGACACCAATTTGCTTGGCCAGTATGGTGTCAAAGTTTCAAGAAAAGGCGTCCCTGGTGTCAGTAGTACTAAAATATGCTTACTATGGAAAACAGACACTTCACATATAGCTTTGTATTGAGTGAAGAACAACAGGATGGGAGCATAAATCCGAACTCGAGTCTTGAAAAAATAGTTCGGTTGGAATCGCTCTTGCAGCTATTCCTGTTGGGCAGATTTCAGTAAGGGTTTCAGGACGGAATTACGGTAGTATTGCGGTTATTTGGATATCCACCAGCAGTTGGTAGCACCTCAGTTGCACTTGCTTCGGCAGCTCAATAATTTGTTACGTGTAACCTTTTTCCAAAAGTAACCAAATAACAAGGTTTGTTTCACTGCCGTTTAGTACAGTACTTTTTACAGGCCTTAAGCTTAAAGCTTAAGGCTTGTCAAATGGCGTGCTGTCTTATGGCACCCTGCCAGAGGTGCCATAAGACCTCCACTAGAGCGTGGAAACCCCGTGTCCTGGATACTTTTGCCAAAGACGGTACGTTCCGCATAGTGTTCCGCTTTGCACTTGATTTTACTTTCTTCTTCTGTTTTCGTGAGATATAAACGCGTGGTAAAATGAGCTATACCCTAGTACTCTCCCGTTTCTTATCCAGGGTTATCTGTTCGTAGTTTCAGAAGAAATGAATTCATAGCATGGTATTATATTATATGCAGCCCAACAAAACTCTCTCTTGTTCTGCTACGTGTACGAAAAACTAAGTCCAAATTTCGCACAGATTACCCCGAATCGCGCCAAACGAGCGTATAAAGCAATCCTGAGCAGTGAAAAAGTTTGGTTTATGATTTATGGGGGTTAAACGTACCAAAAGCGCCTCAGGCTATGAGGGACGCCTTTTCGTGACGCTGGTGGGATCCGAATCCAGTTAAGAAGTATTAAGTTACTGTCATGAAAAATGACCTGAGCGGTCATGGACCTCCTTCTCCCATCATACTCTTCCTTTTGCTGGTATACGAGACGCGGATCTTTTTAAAGCAAACAAAGTGGTGGAAGTGACAGCCGAGATGCAAGTTGCCGAGACCTCCCCGTTTTTAGTGCACGCCCACTGGTTCCGAGATCACTGAACCGCGGGAAATTGAAGGCGCCGTTTCGATATGGCATCCCGTAAGGTTGCCAGGCGCAGAGAATGTGTCCCTCGAGGCGACTTGAGCCGGCGCTCGGCACTGACGTCATTGCTTCGGCATTCACATGGGTCTTTCCTGCTCATGGCTTTTAATAATAATAATAATAATAATAATAATAATAATAATAATAATAATAATAATAATAATAATAATAATAATAATAATAATAATAATAATAATAATAATAATAATAATAATAATAATAATAATAATAATAATAATAATAGTAATAATAATAATAATAATAATAATAATAGTAATAATAATAATTTGTTTTTTTGGTGGAAAGGAAATGGCGCAGTATCTCTCGTATATCGTTGGACACCTGAACCGCGCCGTAAGGGAAGGGATAAAGGAGGGCGTGAAAGTAGAAAGGAAGAAAGAGGTGCCGTAGTGGAGGGCTCCGGAATAATTTCCACCATCTGGGGATTTTAACGTGCACTGACATCGCACAGCACACGGGCGCCTTAGCGTTTTGTCTCCATAAAACACAGCCGCCATGTTCGGGTTACCCGCCGTGGTGAGTGGCTCAGTGGATAGGGCGCTCGGCTACTGATCCGGAGTTCCGGGGTTCGAACCCGACCGCGGCGGCTGCGTTTTTATGGAGGAAAAACGCTAAAGCGCCCGTGTGCTGTGCGATGTCAGTGCACGTTAAAGATACCCAGGTGGTCGAAATTATTTCGGACTCCTCCACTACGGCACCTCTTTCTTCCCTGCCTTCACTCCCTCCTTTATCCCTTCCTTTACAGCGCGGTTCAGGCTATGGTCGGGTTCGAACCCGGGAACTCCGGATCAGTAGCCGAGCGCCGTAACCTCTGAGCCACCGCGGCGGGTTTTTAAAAATTGAAAATTGGTTTTTGGTGAAATGAAATGGCGAAGTATCTGTCTCACATATCTTGGCGGACACCTGAACCGCGCCGTAAGGAAATGGTTAAAGCAGATGCTAAGAGAAGAAAGGAGAAAAAAGGTGCCATAGTGGCGGGCTTACCGCTTTGCTTTTCTATAGGCTTGCGCTGGCCGTACAGGCGCCAGGGATAGGAACACGGATGAACTTAACCCTGTTATTTTTGCCTGGAGCGAGGTCGACAGCGCAGTCGAGCCCCAGTCTTGTGCTGGCGCTCTTGAGAAGAGTTATGGGCTGCTTCATTCATGGTATTAACGAAGTCATCCTTGCAATGCACAGTCACCGAAACCAATGAGCATAGGGGATGCTTTTTTTTAATTTGTGGTTTTTCATAAATGAGAGATTAATAAAAGCAGAAAGAAAACAACCCCCGACCTCCGAATTTCGCGTCCAGTGCTCTTCTGAGTTAGGGTGACTGCTGAAAAAATGAAAATTGGTTTTTGAATAAAGGAAATGGCGCAGTAACTGTCTCACATATCTCGGTGGACACAGGAACTGCGTCTTAAGGGAAGGGGCATAGGAGAAAATGAAAGAATAAAGGAAGAAAGAGGTGCCGCAGTGGAAGGCTCCGGAATAATTTCGACCATCCGGAGATCTTTAGCGTGCACTGACATCGCACAGCACGCGGGCGCATTTTGTGTTTCGCCTCCATCGAAACGCCGCTGCCGCGGTCGGGTTCGAGTGCGGGTACCCCGGATCAGTAGACGAACGCCTTAACCACCGAGCCAGCGCGGCGGGTACCCCTCACTCTTCTGCTTTCGGAGGTATTTATGTGTAGTGTAAGCTAATCTTGAGAGTGTTCACCAGCGCCACCCTCGTCCATAGCGGCGGACGTAAGGCATCCTATATTACCGCCAGTGCCACGTAGGAATGTGATCGAACGCTGAGGGCGGAAGCTGTGCGAGTGCCTTCTTTGCTACCTATGGCATCAAGACTGCCACATTGGAAGCCCTCGCTACTCGCTAAACTATTCAGCAGACAAGGGAGTGGAAAGAGGTGCTTATTTGTCCGTGTCAGTTCAACATCGAGACCCCAGTATGGCTGCTTAGTTATTGTTGCACGACAAAAGATTTTTACTTGCCAAGATTGCCAAGTTGCTGTGGATTTCTCGTACGAGGGCGCCATCCTGCACTCAAACCAGGCTGCGGCGGAAAAATTCAGAAATTAAATATTGCTTTTCGAGGAAAGGAATTGGCACTGTAATTTTCTCACATATCTCGATGGACACCCGAACCGCGCCGTGAGAGAAGGGATAAGGTAGCCAAAGGAGGAAGGAAGAAAGAGGTGCCGTAGTGGAGGGCTCCAGAATAATTTCGACGAACTGGGGATCTTTAACGTAAACTTCCACAGCACACGGACGCCTTTTTTGCTTTGCGCTTCCATCAAAACGCGGCCGCCGCATTTCTGTAGATAGGAAGTGTGCAGCATTTCACGTCCTCGTAATAAGAAATTTTGGAGCGTTAGACCCTGTTGTCGAGATTAACTTCGAGCATGTCTCGAGGCCTGCAGTAGCGTGCTGGGCTCTGGGAATGCAATAATTATTGATATTTCAGAAAATATGGATGAAGTGCATTCGTACAAGAAAGTAACTTGTTTCGTCTTTGGCAAAAGAAGCAAAGGCCATGTCTCCGCGGCAACACCACCTACACATTGTCTCAATCTCAGCCAATAAAGATCCCCAGGAGGTCATTGTCTCAATCTCAGCCAATAAAGATCCCCAGGAGGTCGAAATTATTCCGGAGCCCTCCACTACGGCACCTTTTTCTTCCTGTCTTCAACTCCCTTCTTTATCCATTCCCTTACGGCGCGGTTCGGGTGTCCACCGAGATATGTGAGACAGTTACTGCGCCATTTCCTTTCCCCAAAAACCAATTTTCATTTTCATTCCTCACTATGGAAATTTGCCATTGTATGCATGGAAAACATCGCCTACGCACTGCCCTCGGCCAAAGAACATGCCCTCCGGCACGTGCTCCTCCCCATCACTACTTCAAACAGCCGGCTTATGGCTCTTGGGGTGGTGAACACTTTCCGGGAGCCCCGGGAGGCGCACCTTACAAACCAGTACACGCGCCTGTCGCTAACGGAGTCGGGTCGCCGCCTTCTTGCTCGACTCCATATCCAACACACCCCTCCAATGAAAGACAGGTTTCGCATCCCGGAACTGTGGAGACGTGCCCTCCACGTGCGGCCTCTTCCAGCAAACATGTCACACGAAGACCATAATGGTCGGCGCCTGGCACGAGCGGAAGCGCTAGCCCGACATTATGGCAACAAAACAGGCGTCTACTACGTGGACGCCTCCGGCCCTCACCACGGGGGATGGTACACGGCCGCGGTAGTTTTTAACAGCAACACAGTTAACGGCCTAACTTTCAGAGCCCGCAGTGTAACACAAGCAGAAGAGGTCGCGATTGCTCTCGCGGCCTCACATTCCAATTCAAAATACATAATCACCGACTCGCGAGGGGCCTGTCGGAACGTCGAACAAGGCTGCACTCCCTTCCTAGCCTATCGAATATACCAAAATTGCATACGGGATACGGACCCCGCACACCGTTACCTCATATGGGCCCCTGCTCATCAGGGGTTGGCAGGAAACGAGGCAGCAGACGCAGCCGCCCGCGCGCTCTCTCACCGGGCTGTTTTCTCCTCCCCATCCGATCAGGAACCCGATTTTAATCCGGTCTATACATTCAAAGATATTACAACATATTATCAAAATTGTCATCGCCTTTACCCTAGTCCATGTAAAGGCCTGAAGAAGGCGGATGAGCGGCTCCTTCTCCGCCTTCTCACCAATACATTGCTGTGCCCGGCAGTGCTAAAACATTTTGACCCCTCCTTTAGTGGCAGCTGCCCACACTGTAGTGCAGTGTCCTCTGACACCTATCACATGGTTTGGGCCTGCCCCTCCAACCCCGCTATTCCCCCCATCCCCAACCCAACCCGGGAGGACTGGGAGGCGACCCTGCTCGGCTGCCACGACTTACAGGCCCAACAAGCCTTAGTCGGGCGCGCCCGGGCGGCGGCAACCGCCACTGGGGTCCCATACTAGGGACCTCCACCTAGTGCTTGTACGGATCGGTCCCTTACGGGCTGATCCAAACATACCTTCTATTCATCCGTAATAAATGTTTTCACCACCACCACCACCACGTGCTCGTCTGTTTCGAAGATGAAGCCAGAAGAGATCTCGTGCGTTCATTTGAGCATGCGCCTATGAAAAGTTCCATCAATATGTAGTGTGCGATTCCTCTTACCTGGTTTTATGTGTCACCTATGCCGCGCGGGGCCGCTTCGGTCACTAAAGGAGGCTGACAGAGGCATGTCGCGCCGTTTTAAAGCGGTAGTAGAGAATATGACGCTATCGTTGAGTATGCAATTCTCTCAACTTGAGCAGTGTATCGATTATCCCTAAAGAAACAAGCAAGGCATTGACACCGCAATATACGACATTCTCTTTCAACGTGATAGCTTTAAAGAGCTCGTGACGCAGAAAAGCTGGTGGTGACGTTGTAACACGACATACGAGAATCTTCAAATAAAAAAAAGCTTGTGCGTATACGGAGGACTCGAAATAAAAAAAAAGTTTGCGCATATACGGGAAACCGTATCCAAGATCGTTCAGCTTCCGAGGCAAGCACGTGCAGAACACGCTACGTAGGCTGGTTGGTTCGAAATGAATACAAAGTGGACCTAGTGAATTATTTGCGCTCTTTTAATTAATGAAGTGTCTTATGTACTAATGCGTACACGAGTAACAATGGGTATGCAAATTTTAAAACTGGATCCGATAAAAATCGCCTCCTGCTCTATAAAAATTTCGGTTTACTGCCATTAGCTGTGGAATGCAGCGCCATCTATGTTGTAGAGATAAAAGTAAATGCGAACAGCTTGCGCTGAGGTAAGATAGGTGATGTTATGACCTTGTTCGGTTTGAGTGGGTTTACCGAGTTCTATGTTTCAAAGCGACTCCGGCTATGAGGGACGCCGTATTGGAGGGCTTCGGTAATTTCGGTGACATGGAGTTCTTTAACGTGCACTGACATCGCAAAGGGATTGTGGTTTTGAGGACAATGCAGACGAAACTTTTGAAGACGTCAACTGGTCCGCGGAGCCCTGTGATAACTCGACGGTTTCGCTGATGCGGGCGGCAGCGTGGGCGCAACCCTTCGCGACCTATACGGGCTTCAGACGGGCAGGCAGCGGTGACCTGACCTATGTGCGCATTGTTTTGACGGGTACCAACCATTGCAACGTCATGGAACCCGTACCACCCGAGCGCCTGTGATGTACGCGTCTTTCTGCTGCTGTGGTCAACGAATGCAACGCCAACGGAGACGCAGACCTCCATTACAGCCTCTCTTTCTGTCTCTTCTCCTTCACTCCAAACTTCTTCCCTTCCCTCACGACCTGGTTGAGGTGTCCACCGATATGTGAAAGAGTCACGGCGCCTTTCCTTTCCTCTAAAATCACCATCACAACGGAGATGCACAACGGTTAATCTAGAGAGCATCGTCACTGCAGCCCGTTCGTGATCTTTGTGTGCGGCGAATAGGCTGTTTTCAGAGGTCTCATAGAGTCTCCGAGCGATTTGGCCGACGGGCAAGGCGTCGCACCGAACGAGCTGTGGCGTTCCGTGGCCTCCCTGGCAGCGCTGCAACGAGCTGTCGCGTCCCACTTTCCAACTCGAAGCTTAAGCGTCCTCCACGCCAAGCCGCGTCCAGTGTCCCGATCCACCGTAGCTTGTGCTCTCTAACCAGGTTCAGCAGTAGTTAAAACGCGATTGCTCTCGTACGCTTTAACCTAGCTTCGCTGTCCATTATGGTGACAAAGAATTAGCTGCGTTTTAACTACTTAATATTAATAATAATATTAATAATTATTATTAAGTAGTTAAAACGCAGCTAATTCTTTTTCACCGTAATGGGCAGCGACACTAGGTTGAAGCGTCTGAAAGCAATCGCGTGAGGTAAAGAAGAGAAGAAAGAGACGACTGCCGATAGCGAACGCAGCGCCACTTGCGGCCGTCCTCATTCCACTCAAGCCGTCCACTAGGGCAGCTCATTCTCTCACCTTGTACTTTTCCCCCTGGGAGACTGCTGACATGGCAGGCGATTTGCCAGCTGGCTGGGAGAAGCGCCTGAGCCGCTCTACGGGTGAGCCGTACTACCTGAACCAGTTGACCAAGGAAAGCCAGTGGGAGCGTCCCACGGCAGCCGCACGCTCTAGGCCCATGGGATCGAAGGCTAAGGACGAGGTTCGCTGCTCGCACCTGCTCGTCAAGCACCGTGACTCGCGCCGGCCATCTTCGTGGCGCGAGGAGAAAATCACTCGGACCAGGGACGAGGCGCTGGCGCTCGTCAAGGGCTACCGCGAGCAGATCGAGTCCGGCAAGGCGACCTTCGACGACCTGGCAAGCAAGTTCAGCGACTGCAGCTCGGCGAAGAAGAAGGGAGACCTGGGTTTCTTCAGTCGCGGCGCAATGCAGAAGCCTTTCGAAGACGCCTCCTTCGCGCTGAATGTGGGTGAGCTGTCGCAGCCGGTCTTCACCGAGTCGGGCGTCCACATCATCCTGCGAACCGCCTGAGCGGTGCCTCCCGCCCAGGTAATGGTCGTCGCTGCATGACAGAGACTCCGGTGCCTTGTTCTGTTGCTTTGCTGCTGGTGCCTTTTGCCTGATAAAATGCCTGTTCCCTGAAAAGAAGCTTTCTGCCGTCACACTGTGAGAACACCTCTGAAGCATTGTTGTTCAGATCAGATGACTGGATCATGTCACAGGAAATAAAACAGGTCAAGCGTGCGTAGTGCACTATTTGCGTTTCTTTGTGCAATTTTTCTCTATTTCGTGATGAGTCAAAAGGAAGTGCAGTTAATAGGCATCAGAATCATTTGATTGTCCTCTCGACACTGAAGACGACCGCTGGTGCTATGCAGCGCAGGCGCTTCTTCGATTTTATGGCGAAAGCCTTTATAGGCTCATGTCTCGCCAGCGGTGATGTTCGAAGAAAAGTGTTACACTATAGGTGTCAAACTTATGACGTCATCAGTAGTGTATGTCGCAGCTATATATATATAGTGCACTAAGCATACCTATTTAATTAGTGATGAGTATTTTGTTAGTAATTAGCTAATTCATAATAAGCAATTGGTCATTTGTTGATTAGTAAATTAGTAAATAGTTAATTAGTAATAGTAGCGGTTGGTGTAGTATTTCGTAACTGGGAACTCAGTATACGTAATGCACTGCGCATGCCCTAAGGCGCCAGAAGAAAGTGCACCTGCGCTTCAGCCTCCTGCGAATGCGTGTGACGTCACTGAGTTGCGCCACCATCGCTCGAGAGGAGCGCTCCCCAGGCAATCTCGCTGGACGCCTCCTGAACGCCGATCTGGAAGGAAACGCTTTCCTGTGTCTCCAGCAACCAAGCGTGCACGCGGCAATGAGCGACAGCGACACAAGCAGCAACAGCGCGCTTAAGGTTTTCCCCTCACCAAAATTTTTAGGTCAACAAAGTGCCCCCCTAAAAATTTTTCGAAGTAGACATGTTTTCTGTAGTGAATCTTTTGACTCCAGCTAGTACCACGATGGTAACAATATCAGAATACTACCCTTGCGCTGAAGGCATATTGTCGGTCGGGAACGCAACGTAGTGGTCGTGCAAAAAAAAAATTGGCAGTGGCTTAGCTACGCTATGCCAGGATATACGTAGCGGGAGGTACGTTTCCCTGGCTGAGCTTGTTGTTGGCACCGTATGTTTTGCAATGAGAGACATGTCCGCTTGAAATGTCCGGGCCACAGATGCACTTTCGGAAACTCGAAGGGTCAGTCACACGACGGGCATTCATATCCTCTTCAGTTGGTTCCCGTTGGCTCACGCCTTCCATAGGCTCTATCTCGGCGGCTATGCCGCGTCTATTACGCTCGGCAGTCTGGCGTTCCTCTTTCTGTTCGGGCGTCTCCGCTGTTCCCTTCGCCTTCTGACGCTCATTCTCTCTTTGTTGAGTAGCCAACCGCCAGGCGACAACTTCAGGATCGGAAAAGTTAATGTTCTCTTGTCTATACCGCCGTTTAGCAGCGGCTGGATTCTCCTTCTGTGCATCCATATGAAGCGTTGAGATACTGCCGCAGGTTACATCTCCGCCTTTTATACGCAATGCTGCGCATGCGACGACGCGCGGTTCGGGTGATGACTGCGGTGTGACGTCGTACCAAACAGCGGCGGCGGCGAGCCGCGCGGTGTGACGTCATGCCAGATGTCGTCGCGAGCGCGCAAAGCACAGTAACCGTCTCACATATGTCGGTGAACACCCGAACCGCGCCGAAAAGAAAGGGATAAAGGAGGAGGCAAAGAAGAAAGAAAAGTGAAAATTGAAAGTTGCATTTTGAAGAAAGGCGCGGCGCACCAACTGGCATCTCGCATGTACCATTATAAAGGTGCATGCGCACAACTGGCGTCTCGCCTGTACCGCGAAATGCTGGACTGGTAGCCTAGTGTAGCTCCCGCTACAAAAAAAAAGCAATAAATGCTGGCGTTCCGCTATATATATATATATATATATATATATATATATATATATATATATATACTGTTGCGTGGGTGCAGAGACTGGTGCCACTTGAGGTCGCCTTTGGTGACAAAATTGTGGCCCAGCCGTTTGGCGCAGATGGATGGGAGCGGTGGCCAATAAGTCGACACGATTCCTGACGCACAGAGTTATTAGTCGAGTTGAAGCCTGGTGCGTGTGAGGGATTAGTACAGACGACCTTTGGTCATCGAAACCGCAATGGGAGGCGACCTTCGGCGGGCCGTGGCGGACGATCCAGTGGCCTTTGCGCGAGCCGTGCTGGAAGAAACTCGAGCTCCAGCACCGCAAGTCCCTGCGCGTGTGCCTAGGCCTGCCCAAAAACTCACAGTGCGCCGCAACGTTGGCCGAGACAGGAGCGTGGCCACTTGAGCTCCAAGCAGCGCGCAGGGCACTGAATAACATCGACCGGCTTCACCGCGCACCGGACGGCGGCTCGCTGCTGCAGCGTATGCGCTCGCACCCGCGCTCACGAATGTGCGCGGCGCTGCTAGAGTATGAGCAATTGACTCAAGGACACCCCCCACCTACGGCTCCTGCGCACACTGGCCTGCTGCCTCGGAGGTACAGCGAGAGATCGTCGGCATCGCGGGAAAGCGGAGCACACCCCTCTGTGCTGTGCAGCAGCTGGCCAGAGCCGTCATACACGAGGAGCTCGCAGACCATCTCCTCGTGTACACCGACGGCTCAGTGGACCGCGACATCTGCTCCCTTGCAGCGGCGGCTACCATCCCCGCCCTGCGACTGCACAGCCAGCAACACGCAACCTTCCTGGCCTCCTCCACCACGGCGGAGTTGATGGGGATCCGGCTCGGACTGGACCTGCTGCTCACCCTCGGTCCTCCGCTGCCCAGGAGTGCTCTGCTGTGCGACTCCCGCGCCGCCCTCAGCCGCCTGCAATCTAACGGCCGCGGTACCCCTCTAGTGAGGGAAACTCGCTCGCGTATCTAGCGCCTCGCGCAGAGAGGTTGTGCCGTGCGTGCACAGTGGGTGCCCGGTCACTGCGGCATCGCCGGCAACGAAGAAGCTGACGACCTCGCGACCGCTGCACACCAACTACCTGCCAGCGATCTGCCCCTTGCGCTGGAGGACGTGCGTGCGGCCATCCACGACCATCTCCGAAAGCAGCACCCCGACCCACGCATCGCGGGAGGTGAGCGCATCGACAGTGTCACCGGCTGTCGCGCACTTACACAGTCACAACGTGCAATGATCCTCCGCGCGCGCATAGGCTGCGTGTGGCCCGGGGAACGACGGGTGCGTCACGGAATCGCGATGAGTGATGTGTGTGACGGAAGCGCTGCAGTGGAAACACTGGAACACCTGCTGATTCACTGTGCCGCGTTCGCCGATGCTCGTCGCAATATGCTTGCTGCCTATAGGGCGCTGGGCATACTACCCGACTCCCTCAAGACGCTATTGTGGCCGCAGGGCAGTGCGCGCACTCGTGAGCGAACCTTGGTGAGCCTTGGTGAGCTTGACGTCCCGTCTGTTCTCCGCCAGGTACTAGTTACACGCAGTGACCGAACGGTCCGCGAGTTCTACGTTGAACGATTAATAACTGGACGCCCCACCGCAGTTGTAGGCAACACAGTGCTGTGCGCGTGTGTTTTAATTCATTCAACATGAACTAATCACGCTCACAACCTGGACACATTTATTGTGTAAATAGTTTGTATATATTACTTCTCCCCCTATCCTCTCTTCCTGTCCCCTCACCTCTTTCATTTAATTTCTCCATTCTGCCTGCTGTCCTTTATTTCCGCTGCCCCAGCTCAGGTGGCTCAGTATCGATGGCAGATGCCGGGGCTAGCAAAAATCTTTTCCTTCCTTTTTACTAGTATTTTAATAAAAAACCCACTACCACCACCACAACGAGCCAGTGGCCGCAGATAGATGCGGGCGGTATCAAACCAATCGCCGTTTCGTGATTTACATGTGGCTATCCAAATTTGTCGAAAGTGGTGAAAGCAACTTAGCTAACCCTAATCAGTTGATATCGCATTCTCGATTCATTCCTTAATTACGATTGTTTTCTTTTATTCATTGATCGTATGTTTTTTGTCTGTCCACTTCGAGGCGATGTCAAATGAAAATGAAAATTGGTTTTTGGGGAAAGGAAATGGCGCAGTATCTGTCTCACATATCGGCGAACACCTGAACCGCGCCGTAAGGGAAGGGATAAAGGAGGGATTGAACGAAGAAAGAGGTGCTTTCACCTGGGTATCATAAACGTGCACTGACATCGCACAGCATACGGGCGCCTTAGCGTTTCGCCTCCATCGAAACGCAGCCGCCGCGGTCGGGTTCGAACCCGGGAACCGCGGATCAGTAGCCGAGCGCTCTAACCAAAGAGCCACCGAGGCGATGTTACCTCCTTCGATTATTCTCCTGGCTTATAGAGCTGAAGGGCAGAACGTTTATAATGCGTTCCTCATAGCGTGAGTCGCCTTGTAGCGTTAAAGCCCATAAAATCAAATCAAAATCAATTCAAAATCAAAATATTAGAATTACAAGGGTGTGTGCAGGCGAAAGTGGCCTCCGGCGTCACGTGTGACGCGTGACATGGTGCCAACGTTCTGACGTCATCTTAAGCTGCGCACCGGATTGTGAGAGAACTTCCAACCATGGCTGTTGGTAGTTAAATGAATGATTGGTCACGAGAGGTTTCCCGGGAAGAGCATGCTGCGTTTCACAACCCCCGCCGGGGCTATGCTTTAAGCAGCCATATGCCGGGACTGTGGCACATCGCTTAATCGCTGCAAAACTACGCCAGGAGTGGTATCGAAACTCCCAGCGTTCTATGAATGTAGAGTAAAGAAGGACCGATTCCGCATACATGGACGTTAACCCACAAACGCTGTAGCGTCGCAGCCTTAAGGCGGAGCTACAACAGGATCATCAGCAACAGCAAATGCTAACGAATTCAAAGGATTTACGGCAGATCACTTATGAGTTTTTTTTCTTCGAGCCCTCTGTTCAGGGCGCTCTCAGTTATGGGCGGATGATGATGGTGGGCTCGTGTAATCTCAAATATAGGCATGGTGTGATTAAACACTTTAGCGTTCGTACTCGTAAGCATGGGCTATTCTACACTGCAGCATGTTTTCCCGTATTATGAGGGACAAGAAAATTTAATAGCACACACGGAAACGTACATTTGAAAGGGAATTAAAATAAACTGCGTGCCGCAAACACTGCACAGTCTGAGGCTATGCAACTGATTAGATTTTGCCTTTTGAAAGCAGGAGGTTGAGGGAACTTGCTGAAGGGTGTAGAGCTTGCTTCATGAGACTGTGTCTATGGGGAGAAGAATTTGTATTCTTTGTTCGGGAGGCTAGAAATTGTGATGAATGTATTCCTGTTGGAGCTGCATTATTTTTCTACGTAGACATAAGGTGAGGACGGGTTCATTTATGAATCAGGCAACTCATGATCAGACAAAGAGACCACACGACTTTGGCGTTCTGAGCAGACCTAGTTTCTTTAATAATGTCGTTTTTCTTACTTCGTGTCAAGCTTCTGTAGTGACACACCACTTTAGCTAATTGCCATCGCAAATTTCTGGGGTTACAAGTAGCATGGTAATATGTAATATCGACGAAATATTAAATAAGAGTACGCTAAACTTGGATGTGCGCCAGAGTTTGGCAGCGAAAAATGGCCCAAGGCTGCGCTATGAGCGTATGTAGAAGGTCGCCCTGTTCCAACTCGCCCGGCTGTCTCAGAAGGCACGACAGAAAGCGTACTTTTGCCAGTGCATCGCAGCATGAACCTCAGGGTGAAAAAGGCAGATTCTAGAATGGGTCGAGGAAGCCACTCTGTGTCGACACAATACTATACCAGCAAGAGGAATACCGTAGTAAGTGTAGCGTTGGGATGGTGCTCACAATGGTTCCGGATAGCAAAAAACAAACATTTTTTGGTTACTACTTGTCTGGTACTTCTAAATGTTTCGCACAAGACTGCATTCTCTATAGTGCACCAATCAGCGCAAAAACAGCGGTAAAGTTGAGGCGACTTCTGCAGACACATCACCTGCTTTGACTGTACAGCTGCCTTTCACAACAGTAATGTACAAAATATGCCAGACAAATGACCACAGAAGGCGAGGTGCGCATTAAGTAATGTCGTATGTACAAAACAGCATGCACCACTTGCGTATTCACGTATTTTCTGTCGTTTTTGTCTCTCTACACATTTTATATCAGGCACTGATGTTTATATACATTACAGCCAGCCTTGCCCTTGCGCTACTCCATGACAACGAATGACTGCCTAGCTAGTTAAGGCAAATGCTTGCGTGGTCACTTCTTTTTTTCCTGTCACAAAAACGCTTAATTGAATTTTTATGTTAATTATGTTCGCGTATCCTACAAAATGCAGACTTCAAGCATACAAGTGGCGTCGTGTTCCACTGATAAGTAGCTTAAGTTTTCTTGCATTTACTTGTTTACTCGATACTGCAGACCTCTTGTGATCTAAGCAGGATGGGCAAAAAACTATAAGCAAGCTGTATTCATAACGCAAATAAACAACAATACAATTCAGTAAAATTCAATGGTTGTCACTAAAAAAACTGGAGATAGGCTGAGTATCGGTTACTTGAAAGAAAGATCATTCGCACAACGTTGCTAAAGGCATTTACAAAATTTTCATTTTCAAACACCTCTTCAGGTAATGTGCAGCGACAACTCATGCGATATATGCACTGAAGGAAGTGGCAAATTTTCAAACACCTCTTCAGGTAATGTGCAGCGACAACTCATGCGATATATGCACTGAAGGAAGTGGCAAAGCAAACGGTAGTGCAGTTTTTTCTAAACAAAAGAGCTTTCAAGTGGGAAGTGATGAAGGCAGTTAAAAGGTTACCACTGTAACTCTGCCTTGCAAGATTGTCGGAAATTTGTGAACTTGTACGGCTGATTACCGGGACCTATTTCATTATTTAGGCAGGCAACTTTCGATGCGTATTCTGATCAAAGAACAAAACCATCCGTTTCAGCTCCGTGGAAGAACAGCCCGCTAATAGTAACCAGTGCTTCGACATTTAAGCCCAAGCTAAGCCAAATGAGAATCGCGTGCCGCAACGACAAAGCAACATTGAAGGTAGCAGAAGTGATAGGCTGATAGGATTACAGGGCAGTGAGAGCCGGAGAGCCCCACAGAAAAGAGGAAATCCGACTTAAAGTCACGGCAGGAGGTCGTGTTTGTAGTGAAGCTTTGCCTGTGCACATCGAGCTGTCCGCATTGATTAACTTAGGCCTGATCGATGCGTCCCGGTGAGCACCTCATCAAGATTTCATGTTTTGACCGATGCTCACGGAGCGTATACTTCCGATCCGGTGATCCCGCTTCCTAAGAGGTAAAAAAAAACTTATTAAACAAACAAGCAACAAAATTAAAAGCCCCAAGGCTAATTAAAAGCCATACCTAGGTCCCAGGGAGCTCTGTGGATTTTTTTTTGTTGTGCGAACAGTTGAATACGGAAGTATGTGCCAATATACTTAAGTTTGTGTCCTTTGCATTTTGTATGCTAGGTTTCTTCTGTAATTAACAGTATGTTGCTCTGTTTCTACGCCGGTATTTATACGCTCTTTGCTCACTCGTATCGAGAAGAAGGCTGATGAAAGAGCGAGAAATCTTTATTTTGCATTCTAGATCCGGGTCTTTGGTTCAGGCCGGCGGTTTATGAGAGATGCGCCGCCGCGGTGGCTCAGTGGTTAGGGCGCTCGACTACTGATCCGGAGTTCCCGGGTTCGAACCCGACCGCGGCGGCTGCGTTTTTATGGAGGAAAAACGCTAAGGCGCCCGTGTGCTGTGCGATGTCAGTGCACGTTAAAGATCCCCAGGTGGTCGAAATTATTCCGGAGCCCTCCACTACGGCACCTCTCTCTTCCTTTCTTCTTTCACTCCCTCCTTTACCCTTCCCTTACGGCGCGGTTCAGCTGTCCAACGATATATGAGACAGATACTGCGCCATTTCCTTTCCCCCCAAAACCAATTATTATTATTATTATTTATGAGAATTAACCCAATACGCTATCGCATCTTACCATTGAGGCGGGGCTTAAGTGTCCCCTGTAAGTTTTTCTTACGGTGCATGCTGGCTCATCTGCACAACAAAACTGTCCTCGCAAAAAAAGAACGATTGTTTTATATGCACATTATCACGCCTGTAGAAATATCGGCTCCATGTCAAGCTGTCTCCACGAGTTTTGTCGTATGCGAATGCAATCAACAAAGTCCTTTTGGGATGAGCATTTTGTTTTGCGTAACCCCTATAGAAGAGACCCTCATTCAGCCTTATTTCCTTTAGGACTTTTCTCCTGTATAAGAACTGTGAAATTATTTTATGAACAACACAAAAAGTTTTCGTTTCTGAAAGGAGTTGTTTACAATAGCGTTTTTTGTTATTAATCTTTACTCGACTCATTTGTTCGCACCGACGATTGGGATTTTAAGCAACGGGTGATATTGAGAGAATCGATAGTTTGAGCTCAACTTGCGACACCCATCTTACACCCCAACTTTTTTTTGTATGCCTCCGAAACTACAGACCGTGCTTTATGCAATGCAATTATTAACTCTGAAAATGCTTGCACTGAAAGCAGCCGCCTGAGAAAAGAATCATTCGAAAACTACGAAGGGCTGTCTGAGCTGAAGAATTGCATGGTTTTATGCAGTTTAAATAGAAAATGGAATTAAAGTTTCTGCTTCGAAAGGAAAAAAAAACTTTATCCGTGATTGACTATCTCCACAGTTACGACATGCATGTTCCCTAGAAAACCGTCCCCGAAGCATCAACCCCTTTCTATTTTGCGTGATCAGTATTTTACTGTGCACCGGGCCTAACACCTTACTACCCCTAGTGTGGCTCGATTCATCTTATTCATGGAAACGTCCCAGTCGCGCGCCAGGAGGCGGTGTAGGCAGGAGCGGTGTTTATGAAATTAAAGTAATAACAGAGTCCCTCAGTAATAACGTGAAATAGTGCCGCGATCGGTTACAGACCCGGAAACAATCTTAAGCTACGTATGAATGACCTGTCTTCGTTAACTAGGAACGCGGGCTTTTAATAACAGGGATTATTTACAGGGAATAGGCATTAAGAGCCTGTGCTAATCTTCTGTCTTCCCTACCAAAACACTCTAAGTTCTGTGTCCTCGGTGGAGGCGTGAAATGGGGGATCGACACAGCGGCAAGTGTTCTTTTTTTTCTTTTCAGCGAGGCGTATGATGCAAGCGCTTATATCGGTATAATACGCTCACTTTAGTCCAGGGATCCCATTATGCGCTCCAATAAAGCAGCTTCTTAGGAATGGATGGTTACGTCATCGAAACTTTCCTGCCTGCAAGTTTCCAGCGAAAAAGTTTTAATCCTGTAGTCACTAATTCTGAAGGTTTTCCGCGATCCAATGTTCCGGTGAACGATAACGAGAAAAAACCGAAGTGTTTGAAGTGTTTCTCTCCTTACGTAAACGGGCGGTCAGCACTTATACTTCTACGGCGATTCAATTTGTGTGTGCAGTATCCGCATGCCAGTGAATCTCAAACGCAGCGTTCAAATTATTTCAGATTAGAGATTATTGGAAGCGATACGTTAATCGAGTGAAAACACAAACGCGTGTTGGTCATTGGTATTCAAATCATGCAAATGCGTTACATGAGAGAACTCCGTGCACCTCACTTTCCGAAACTATGTTAACTGCAAGCTTTCATTACAGAACAAATCGAATGACGCGTAAAGTCGCGCCTATTTCGCAAACAAAGCAGTGTTGGGAAGCAAGCCCGTGTTGTCTGCATAACGTTTTAGCGTAGTTCTCTACAAGTTACGAAACGTCACTAATGAGAACATTTCATTCCCATTGAAGCAGGATTGATATTCTTGTTTCTGTGGCTGATAGCTGGAAATTACTTAGCGACCAGCCAACAGAATGCTGAGAGAATATTAAAGCGAAAAGCTGCATAACACTGCAATCAGAAAGTTTTCTTTTATGCGCATAAATATTTGAACTTGGAAAAGCAAATTCAATCCAGCAAAGCAAGAGAGAAACAAAATACATCTAGTTTGATTATTATAAAGATCAAACCTCCGGTTAATTGTCTCTTGGAGTGGAAGCAAGATTTTGTGAGCCCGTTTCTGAGCTGAAAAATTAAAGCTAGATTTCGCCCATTACGAGGCGATGTAATTGCACTTATTCAAGGCCATTTTTACTCTTTTATCAGGACACTCGGAGGATTCAGCAAAAAAAGAAAGTATGGCGTTTTTATTGGTTTCTTAGTGTCACTGTGTGCAATAGAAAAATGGCGGATAGCCTATGGGCCAGCTGTGTCTCTTTGACTTGGAACTGATTAGAAAACGCAGTTATTAGTGGGCACTCGATGTAATTAGCGCGAGCCGAGTCACGGCACAGTTAGCCGGGCGTGAAAGTAGCGGGTAAACCCGACGGAAAGCTAAAGTGCGCAGCTCGCGGTCCCAAGTGCGTTTATCTTAATGAGATCTCTTTAAGCGACTGAAAGAAACGAGGGAATTGCGTACTGCAGACGGAGAGTGTTTGAGAGAAAATAAACAGCGTGAACAGTGCGCGTACTGATAGCATTCGCAAGGCTACACTTTACGCATCTACTGTTCTGTCACGTATTTGGAACTACGCAAAGAACGTCGTATAGTGTTTTGTTCTGCACAGAAACTTCAAACAAGCAAGCGTGGCATTAGATTTCTTGGCTTCAAATTCGTGGCGACGTTACCCGGCTGCTGGTCTTGGCCTCCATGTCATGCGTGCACTGGTGTCGCACAGTACACGGGCCTCCAGCATTTCGCCGTCATCGAAATGCGACCTCCGCGGTCGGCATCGAATGCGTCTCTTTCGGTTTAGTAGCCGAGCACCATAACCCTTAAGCCACCACAGCGGATTTATTGGTATGTTAGGATATTATAGCATTATGATACGATGTGGTATAGTATGTTATGGTATGGTGCATGTATTAAGGTATGGTATGCATGTTGTGGTGTGATATGATATTGACATCGTATTATTCTGTATCGTACAGGTTATGACATGAGAGAAAGCGCGTGGGATTGGGGGCTCGGGAATTATGTCGACAACCTGAGGCTCATTAACGTGCACTGACGTTCTAACGTACGCCGGCATCGAAATGCGGCAGTTGTAACCGGGATTCGATCACGCCACACCCACAGTGCTATATTAATGAGGTAAAACATTCTGTTGGGTCATCGCAACCACATTCACAACATGTCTTTCAGTTGCTGCACTGATTGCATGACGGGCAGAAAAAAAAATAGCGAATAGAAGGGCAAATTATTATAAATTATAGGTTACATGCATCTAGGAGAAGCTACAGTATTTAGAAGCACAAAAAAAAGTGTACCGGAAATCAAGGTGAGTCATGCGGCAGAGTATGCGTTAGCATTAGCGTTTCCCCCCAGACAGAGCAGCTGGAGCCGCTGGTGAGTTGAGGCCGCGACCCAGTCCATCAATCACCGTGTGACACGTTGTTCCCTCTCTCCACTCTCCCACCGGCCCTTGACTGTTTGGCGACCTCGGTGTCCCTCTCGCCACCCGTCGCCTCCCCGTCTCGCACTCTTTCCTCTTCTGTTTTTCTTCTATCTTTACCTTCTCTTCCCAGTGTCTCCTGAAAGTGGAAAGGGAGCCTTTTGAAGCCGACATGCCCCGCATACCAATAATAATAATAATAATAATAGTAGTAATTTAGACCACCTGGGGATCTTTAACGTGCACTGACATCGCACAGCACACCGCATACCAATACGCGTAGAAGAATTTACAGTTTATTCCTTGTTCCGCTTTCTTTCAGCAGTTCTGTCTTTCTAACTTTGAAGCAAACGTATATTTACAAAAGAGCTACAACTGGGGCTAGTTGGAAATGCAATCCTTGAAGGTTTTGGTGAGCGCTACAAAAATACGGAAAGGGACGAACACACAAGACAAGCGCTTGTCTTGTGTGTTCGTCCCTTTACGTATTTTGGTAGCGCTCACGAATACCTTCAAGGATGTATATTTACAATCTTTATGACTTTCACGCAACATTTTCTCCTGGGATGCTTGGCAGTATAGTGTCTTTTGCGTGCCAAGCTAGTTTGCTTGCTTCTCTGAGAATTTTGTTGCTTTCATTTTTCTGAGGCTTATCCTTCTCACAAAACTGCTGCATCTTTCTGTGATTTCCTTATGAAACTTGCTCGCATTCTCGTAATGTCTTGGCAATTGGAAGGGCTTCGTCATTGAGCGTCTTCTATTAACCGAAAACACGTTGTGTGCCTTCGTGTATACCCGCCGCGGTGGGTCATTGGTTAGGGCACTCAGCTACTGATCCGGAGTACCCGGGTGCGAACCCAACCGCGGCGGCCGCGTTTCGATGGAGGCGAAACGCTATGGCTACCGTGTGCTGTGCGATGTAAGTGCACGTTAATTTCGACCAGGTGGTCGAAATTATTTCGGAGACCTTCACTACGGCACCTCTTTCTTCCTTTTTTCTTTCACTTCCTCCTTTATTCCTTCCCTTACTGCGCGGTTCAGGTGTCCGCCGATATGCCAGATAGATGCTGTGCCATTTCCTTTCCCCCAAAACCAATTTTCATTTTAATATTTCCTTCGTGTACACATTATTCTTAGCAACGCATTTCATCCTTATGCCTGTTTGCTTACTGAGAGAAAATAAAGAGCAAAATGAAAGGATCTAACCTTATTAACCAAAGAGTGAGATAGTGGTAGCCTACGTGTTGACTGTGGTAATAGTCATAGATGTAATGGGCTACGACTATATGTCATGTGTTCAGCGATGGACTAACTGCATCACATATGTGGTTACGACATCGACCCGATCGATGCGGATATGTGGTAACCGTCCTGTTCCTAGATCAGCATTTGCTGAGCATGTGCCGGTGATTTATAAGGCATATATTACCTGGCTGGCGGGGCAGATGGCAGAGATAGTAATGAGAAAGACCCACCACAAATATACGCACACTTTTGTTGGTTTCAGGCCTTAATGACCCAGCTCCCAATGTCCCTGTTTCTCTACTGGACAGGTGTTTTCCAGCTCGTGTGCAGAGAAGTTCACTTTGCTGTTTGGAAAGAGTAACGCTTAGCGCGACGTCGTCGCAAGTTTTGCAAGTTTAGCATAACGGTCGAGTGATTGGATGAACCTTACTGATAGACAAGTTTCTTTTTTCATTCACTAGCCTCACACGTTACCGACGTTTATAATCGTTATTATCAGTTCGGTAGCAGCAAGAGGCTGCATGTCTGAGAATGAAAGAGCTCTGTTCGGCACTACTAGTCTCTGTTTTCAAGTTAACGGCATTCTGGTGTGCTTGCCGGAAGTGCTGCAGTTCCCAGCAAGAAATTTGCAGCGCTGACGTAATTACTTACCAAAAATCAACATCGCTGTCACCACATCGTTGAACAGTCTTCTTGGAACTCAAAACAGTGCAAAGTTGAAGCAAGAAAAAAAAAGTTCGAACCAGACGTACTAGTGGGAATTGGTTTCTTGTCGGAATCCTAACAGGATAAGTTCCTAAATATTTTTGTTTATTTCAATATCTACTGAACAAGAAGCGAACACCCGCGAGCACTCCGGACCTTTGCTTCATCACACACCATACTGTCGCCGCCACCGTCAGTTCTTCCTCCATGGTACTTTGTGCAGCTGAGCGACAACAAACCTAGCGATCTACGTCGCCCAACCTCACTTTATGCGGCATCGTCCCTTCGCGAGCGAATCGCGGAACAAGATAGCCACCTACCCCGCGGCTCAAATATTATATATGTTGATGCCAGCATCCAGGGCTGTGTAACGATGACTGCACTTTACTGTTCCTGCCAGCCTGCACTTAACAAGACGGCCAGGTTTCGATCCGCGGAACCCCCTACTTCCTTTTGTGCTGAGCTGCTTGCTATACAAGATGCGCTTCGCTCTGTAGTCGCAGTTACTTTGCTCCCTACAGCTCACATTATCATCCGTACTGACGCCCTTCAAGCAACTCGTCTACTCCGACGCGTCAGCCGCAGCCCAGAAATGTGCCAGAATATACATCGCCTGGCGGCTCACATCCCGCAAACCATTCGAATTGAGTGGGTCCCACGTGACCTGCTCAATTCACAAAGATCTGCAGATTCTGCAACCCACTTGCCAACCCTACCCACGTCAATTCCTCAGTTCCTCAGTATGGATGATGCTACCCTCCTTCTCACAAGAAAGGAACACCTCCGGCGCCGTACACGTGTTCTCGTCCCTCCGTGTGCGATAACCCTCCCCCGCGGTCTTACCCGTGCAAAGGAGGTTGTGCTCCGGAGGATCCGGGTCGGAGTTGCCCTCACTCCTGCCGTAACTCGGACGTGGCCTCAATTTCGCCACTTATATCCTCGCCCAGGATGTTCAGTCTGCAACTCACAAGACACTGAGGCTGACATTCACCACTTGTTGTGGGATTGCCCGGCACTGAAGCCAACTAGAATTCGCCACGTGGCAGCAGCGGGTCTCCACCCAGACAACCCGTCCTCATATACTGATTGGACGCAGGGGCCACATCACCGCTCCCTCCTCGCCTTCATTAGATCGGCACATCTTTTCTGCTTTATTTAACACCCAGCCACTCTTTTCTTTACTTTCTTTTCTTTTTCTTTCTAACCCCCCTTATACCCAGAGGCAATAAACAACGCTATATAAAAAAAAGAAGCTTGTCATTAAGCATTACCATGCTTCTGAGTGAGTGCTTTTGAATTGAGGCTTCTGTGATGGCAGCAAAACGTCGTACATGGTCGATCGATGATAGATGTCTTTTGTTCATCGTCTACCGAGGGTAAAAACACGTTGTCTCGTGTTGATTGGGGTATGCCCCGATAAAGCATCGCCGGGGCTGTCACAATGCACCCCCAATGGTTGGTAGTGGCAGGTGTACGGCATTGCTGGTTACGGAACAAGTGGTTGCACGGAGAAAAAGGTGGCGAACTAGAGTGATATAAAGAAGAAGGAATCATGCGCTAAAAACAAAAAAACAGCACAGTATCTTCGTTCTGATTAGCCTGCTTCTTTAAAGTAAACGAAACGTTAAGGCGGAAAGTTTGCATTCTAAATATTCCTCCCAGTCCTAAATATCTTAGAGAAGTCGCTAGTTGTAATAAACATCTCCACAGAGTACTCCCCACACTTCTAAATAGGTGGAACTGCTGCAAGATTTGCGGCTAAACATATCGGCTTGCACGGCATCGAGTATTCTAAGATGCGTGGCGCGTATATTGTAGAGTTGCAAGAGAGAAGACTATGTAATAAAATACCCGGAACAGGTTTCTCAAGAGAAGGCGCCTATCTGGAAGCATTTCAGCATTTTTGCAGCCCTCGCAACGACGAAAGGAATACGTGACTTCTCCCCAATTGTTTTCCCTAGGGAGGCTTCCAAATGGAGAAATACGACGCGGAATGAAACTCCTTCGGTTTCGTCCAATGCAGGGGCTTATCTTCCTCGGCACACTGCAGTCAGGCGTCCCCAACGTTTATAGTGCATTTGGTGTACTGTACGTTTCCTTCCCGTACACTTCTTGTTCACCGTCTTGTTTTTATTTTTATTTTTTTATGCGGGGGAAAAACAAAAAAACACGCTAGACCAAAGCCTTTTAAAAGAGCCTTGCCATCACGTCGTCCGCTCCCTGCTTAGGATAAAACACTAACAAACAGAAAATACGCAAGCAAAATTCATGAGGAGTAAGAGGTTGTTTGAGAAGCTCGCCCCTGGAAACTGGATTGCAGCACAATCGAAATGGCTCCAAGCAATTGGCTGTATTCTTTTCGTGCTGCTGCGGCAAAGCCCTTGCACGTTTTTGAGCAGTTCCGAGGGATCGCCGATTCAGTAGGGGAAAGATTTACGGTAGGGACTCTCGGCTAGAGATCTGGTACATCTTATTTCCGGTTGTTTATTCTCCGGAGGAAATTTTCTCCGTAACATTCACTATATGCGGACCCGCATCCTATTGTTCTTATACTTCTCTTGTCGTTGCAAAACAGCGCTCGCCAGAATTCGGCTAAATATTTGATTATAATTATATCAGTGGTCTTTATTTCAGCGTTCTAGGCTCAGCCCAGTAAAGTTTGTGGCGCAGAATTGATTTTTTTCTATTTATTTGCAAAAAGCGTTTAGCGCACTGACTCGCTCCCCCACATTTCTTGGCCGCATGGCTAACCTGTTTCTACGGTAGCTAGAGTTTTAATAGCATGATATTAAACTTAGCTGTTAAGAGATATCAATGATAGTTTTGCGCTGCACACTTAATAGCTTCAACCACTCTTGCCTCGTGGTCGCTAAGCGCAATAATCTTGTTTTAGGGATTTAGCCGCTGCAGGGGCTCAGTGGTTATGGCGCTTGGCTACTGACCAGAATTGCGCGGGTTCAATCTCGGCCGTAGCGGTCGTATTTCGGTGGAGGCGAAATGCTTTAGGCCGTCGTCATGTCCAATGTAAGTGCACTCTAAATAGCGCTTGGTGGTCGACATTAATTGGAATCGTTAATTACGGCGTCCCTCGTAGCCTGAGCCGCTTTGAGAAGTTAAATGGCTTAAGTTAAAACCATAAACCCGTTTTACAAATTTGTTTCATTGGTCGAGAGTATATAACACGTTTAAGCGGCTGCGATGAAATTTTTTGCTCCAACTGTGTCCCCGTGAAGGAGGGAAAAGCTACCAAAAGGTGCTAACATCGCACGAATTTCGTCATTTGTGTCCGCACAGAAAAAGCGGAGGGAAGTTCTCTCCCTCCACTAACATAGCTATGAGGTCCAAGTGCGTTGTCAGCACTCAATTATTCCTCTCCTCTTGGCTATCGGTTATTGCGCGCCTGACGTAGAGGACCGAATTAAAAAGCTAGAGCATGATGAGAAAATTATTTCACTGGTTTTATGTGCAGCGTCAGCCAATAAGAGATACTTTATATGCAATGCCAGCTAATAAGAGACACAGCACGACATTTTTCTAGCTGAAGGCAAAGCCAAAAAGAAAACAAAACCGAACCAAATGTCCAAGTGGAAAGGCTTAGCTTGGAATATTGCGTACTTTCAACAACATTCAAGAAATTGTTAAAAAGCAATCAGAGTTCATAAAAATATTGAACTGAGAAAGAAACTTAGACTTGGAGACTTTCTACTCTACTCCTCGTTGAGTTTTTGAGAAGGTCGTATTACCCAATTCCTGTATTGAACTCATATCACGAGATATTTTAGTTTAAATTCAGGGTTGAATGCTTGCTTTTCGAAATGCCGCTATTGTTATAGCCTGGATCACTCTTGAGAAAGCTGTAGAGCAGTTAACTAACCAATAAAATATGAAAGTAAGATGTCTGATAATTTCGTTTGCTTGCTTTGGCGCTAGGCGTCTTTTCTCGCCGGCTTATGCAGTGAAGAGCTTTGTCTATCTCTTTCAAAGTTTTTACCTGTACATTTCAGCGAGAACCGCCTCTCGTTCGCTTAGTTCCTCTTACCGCCAGTTCAATTTTTTCTTCTGAGAAAGCCCACATATCCCCATGCTGCTCATGGAACGATGTCGTTATCTATTAAGCAGTTCTTTCGTGTCCCAGCGAGGCAGCTGTAGTTTCAAGAACAATCTAAATTCATACTTTCCTCCAAATAGGCCAAAATTTCATGCCCTAGCCGCGTTGCCTTCCTTTTATGGCGGGGAGTAATGAAGGTATTGCAACTCCAGGTTGCCCAGAGAGAACTTTCTTTTTTATTTTTAGGCGATTGCCGGTCACATTTGTAAAGTGGGCGGTTTTTATTCTTAGAGAACTCTTACGTAGTTTGTCTTTAAATCCATGGCTATTTTGGAATGTTGCCACTTTTCTTCCTTGCTCCACTTTTCATTGTTTCATGCGTGCGCGCGATGACTTTAGCCAGGACCTTTTCGTCACTATGTGGGCATTTCAATGTCAGGTATGGTTGTTTTATTTTGAAAGTGACGTCTTTCACTTTTCAATGGCTTCCCATTTCTGAAAGAGTGGCGCGTGTGCGCCGTTTATTGTTGTCGTTTTCTAGGTCATTTTAATGTTTATTACAACGTCGCCACATCCATCTTGTGAGCGCTAGATGAGTAGTTGTTATCACGCGTTGAAAACTCTTGTTTATGGCGGATTTTGAAGCCAAAAGCCTCACTACGTTAGGTAAAGCAGTCGTCGCGTAGGCTGGAGAATGACCTTGAACGACCTTCAGCCCAACCACGTTAGCCGTGTATGACCATATGTGGTGCAGCTAAGGTGTCAAACCCTTGACCTTTTACCTTAATCCGTGACCTTTAGTTGACCTTTGACATCGGGTGACATTGAATTGGGTTGACCTTTGAACTTAAGAACATCATCCGATGGGGTGATGTGAAGCCATGTGATGACACCCGATGGGGGTGTCGTAAGGCCATGTGATACCACGTCATAGCCACGTGGCGTGTAGGGGAGCTGCCGTGAACGAGCCTCAGACGCTTAGCAAGTGTGCTTGCTTTTCGCTGAATTCTAGCGTCAGCCAAGTTAAGCCACTTCCAATTTTTTTTAGCGTTCACACACGTGCGGTTGCACATCAACCTTGCTTCCATTCCCGTGTGTCATATTCAGTTCTCATGAATTTTTTAAGCATTTCATGTTTTTAGCTGTTGCTGCCGGCAACCGCTCTCGAACATCGTTCCAGAACTGTGACGAAGATACAGCCGAAATCTACTCCGAAGCCAATGGTTTGTAATGTCTTCTACTAGGAGCGCTACGCGAGTTTGACGCTGGGGCAGAAAACGGCTCGACTCTGTCGACACTGGCAGCATTATGCGGCAGCACACGAATGTGCGAAGGCGGCCAAAACGCGCGAAGGAGTCGATAAGACCGAAGAAAAGCGAGCGATAGATGCGGCGCGTCAAGCATAGAAAGCAGCCAGGAATGCCAAGAGAAGCGGAAGTGCTAGAGAAGCGACAGAAGGCTGAGGCACGTCAAGAATAAAAACGGGCCTGTTCTTCATATCATGCCATGCTGGAAACTACTGTCGACGACGAGATTTATTGCAATTTGTTATTTGTTTTCTGGCAGAATCACCTAGCTTGTTGCTACGCGCTGCAGCCGGCAATTTCATGACGCTTTATTTTACTTAGCCTTCTTGCTATTTCTCTGAGCTCGTAAACAGGCGCCTCACCATGGTTTGTTTCGCGAAAAAAAAAGGAAGTATTGTACACCAAAACTAAAACGTACCGTTCAGGAAGCAGAGTGTGGGTTTTTTATCCGACTTTCTGAAGATTGTTTATAGACTTAAGCTTAAAGAAAAACGCTTCTTCACCAGAAGCAAACAAGAATGGGACGTTCCTCGAAGGAAGACATTATATGGCAAAGAGAACTTTAGATTCACTTTACCATACACGTTAAACCATGGTTGTATAAAGAACCGAGTCATTCTTGCAGCACTCATGAAAGACTTTAAATTGTATATCTTTCATGCAGCCCCGTCTTTCTTTTCCTTGCCTAGAGGAGCAATACCTTGAGCACTTAATTTCTTAAGGTTTAAACGGAGTGTTGCACGCTATTGGACGGTCTTTCATGGTTTAGTACTCATCGTTTTATTTTGATTTCTTAGTTTGATGAGTTGAAATTTCGCTGTTTGGTACTATGTCACGACGTGGATCACGTATGTGCTTGCTTGTGAATTCCCACATGCTCTTTTGCGTTGCCTTTTCATTTTTATATATTTTTAACTTGGCCAACTCGGTTTCGGGCACCTCTCAAGCTACCCTCGTAGCTTTTCGTCCGAGGCCCATTTCCTCTATTTCGCTGAAGGAAATAAACATTCAGTTCATGCTGCAGACAAAAGATAGCATGCTGCATCCCGATGCACAAAAATTTCGCCAATAAAAAAGGAAATGAAGACGACTGAAATCAAAGGTGCCGAAGAAGTGAAATGCTAAAGGATGGAACGAATGCGAAATGCGAAGAAATGAAACGATGGAGCAAATGCGCAGCAAACTTGCGCAACCGACTGATTGTTTCTGTCTTTAAACGCAGCTTGACAACAGCGGGAGGAAAGAGGTTGCACGTAGTCTACGGAACCAAGTGAAGCATGGTTGCACAAAGTGTGACGGAAAACTGAGAGCTCAGAATCATTTTCCAAGTAGAATAGCGGATAGGAAGACTAAAAATAATAGAAAACGAAAGAGAAAGAAAAACAAGCGACGGGTAATTTGAGTTTTAACTTTCGTTTTTATTCCTTTATTTCGTTCAGCTCGATCGCATCGGGCGCAAGTGATTTCGAGGCTGCCGCTTATAACCTTGAGAGAATTCCTCGAAGCTTGAAATACCGCGGCTTCAAAATTTGGCGATTGCCAACTCTTAACGGCTATGCCGCGCCGTTGGCATAGTGCGAAGGGGCAATTTGAGCGTATGCAGTGCGTTGCCTCGCTATATTGCCCCCCCCCCCCCCCCCCCCTCGACATTGTATTTTCGGACGCAGAGATGGCAGGAAATTACCCCTTTGGAGCTCGAAAATCAGTGTGTTCCATCTGTGCGACCATTGCCGGTCGGATTTCTGCGACTTTACTTTATTGTTTAAAATATAACTTTCTACTTTTTTCTCAGAACGCAGTTCCCATTCATCCTATTCCTGCCTTCGGCCCTTTTGACCTCTTTACCACGCGAAAGGTTGCACGTCACGCCTAGAATGTTCATCTGCAGCATGACGTGCGCGTAGGAGGAGCCATGAGACTAGTACAGCATTACTGAATCGGATTGGTTGCATTTATTCAAATTTCAAATGAAATCTTAAGGCCCGATAGAAGAGCGGGTTGAGAGGCACTAGCGCATTGTACAGCTCAAGGCTCATATTAGCCGGACAGTGTTCTCTACCGCGCATCGAAACAACGGCAGTACAGCGTTTATGCACTTACCTGATGCATATATGAATCCAGACATGCATAGAAATACAAGTCGCTCACTGAACATATGGCGGAGGACAGAATTGCAGACGAAACTGCAATAGGCGTACACTATAGCTGAGCAATGACACTAATCTGTAGTTACTTGGGCCGGTTGGTGCATTCGAAAGGTAGCACAAAATAGCGTGATAGATAAGGCAAAGACAGGGGACTAGGGAGATGCGCTGCGAATAGTCCTAGTCCCATTCCTTGTCCCGTTCATCGAGCCATTTCGTGTTACCTTTCGGGCTTTTGATGGAAACATGTAACAGGAAAGACGGCAGGAAGCTGGCGTTCTTGACAACACCAAGCAGAGTGAACAAGGGAGGGGGGGAAGGAAAGTCAGGATGCTTAGCCAACATTTCTATGCGAGGACTTGTCTTCGTCTCGACGAGGCGTTCATTACTATATATCTATAGCCGGGATTAAATAGGGTCGTCACTCAAAGGAGGAAGGCCCGGTGAGGGGGAGGAAGGTGCGAAGTGGGAGTAGTGATGAGGTGGGGAGGGTGTACTCGAAAGTCCTGTCCAGGCGGGGTGGTGGCTGCCAAAGAAGATTAGACCTGCTGACCTGCAGAACTGTGAGAAATACGCCAGCTGGGCAGAACGAAATGCGGGAGGCTGAGAGATAGCGAATGTGGACTTGAAAGGTTGGGTGTCCAGGCACGGGTAGCTGCGACTGGTGACACGGTAGGTACAAATTGGGTTGACCTGGAGAAACTGGGGAAAAAGCAATTGGGAAACACTGCGGAAAGATATTACCAGGAAGTAATAAAGAAGAATAAGGGAAGACAGATTGCGACACCAAAGGAGAAAGGAACGAACGGCGTAGAAACTTTTTGCTATATCAGAAGAATATAAAAACAAATAAAGGAGCAGAGAAAGAGCAAAAGGAAAGAGGTGGGGGGGGGGGGGGGGCGAAGTGTGAACGCCAAGTGTCACTGTGAGAAATGAATGCAGGAGGTACAGAGCCTAATTCAAAAGTACGTAAGGATGAAAGATAATAACAGTAATAATAAAAAATGATGTACAGGATGAAAGAATAGATAAAGGTACCATATAAAGCACTGAGAATGCTCATGTAGCGTCTTTTTTTCTTATGGTGTTCTTTTTGCTTTGCCCAGCTGCAAGACCTTTTTAAGGGAAGCATCAGTGCCGGATTATACCTGATATATTTTAAGTTTCCCGTGAAGGTGTTTAAGGTTTCTGGTCGTAAGGTTTTAAATTTGTGGAATAGAAATGCCTCCCTGCATATTTTTTCTCGTCCAAATTTGAAGCCTTATTGGTGAAATAACCGTTTAACTTAATAAAAGTTATGTCCACGTTGATTAAAATGCTCAGAAACTGCCTTCGGAGGCGGAGCATAGCCTCTGGATTCGCGCCTAAATCCGTGTCTATGCAAGTGTATTGATCATTTCTGAGTCCTTTCTAGGTTATAAAATCTCCGTTCACGATCACGGCAGTCTCTACCTGATTACTGCACGCTTATAAATCGTTGCGTGCCAACTTCAATTTGTGGTCAGCTCCCCTTTAGTGAACTCCAGGGGGTCTAAATTAATGCGGAGCCATCTACTATGGCTTATCTCAGCTAATGTGTCGCTTCGCGACCTTAAACCCCACATTCCGCATACTACCGCTTCCTCACATTAGATGAAGGAGAATGCCGCGGCTCCGATTAACTTCTGGCGCACGTGAAAAGAAGCAGGTTTCATTATTCGGATCACCTCTTGCACTAATCGCTTATTGCCAACTGTGCCACAGTCTTGATTTATTCGCAGTCATATCTTGAAAACGTTTCTGGAGCACTTACGCGGAAAATAAGTGCGTGTGTATTTCTTTTTCTGCAGTTAGTGCATAGATAGCGAACTGAAAAAAGAACAGGAAGCTGAAACCAACATTTTTGGTCAAGAAGATGCAGTCATTAGTAATATTCAGCAGTATGGTAATAGCCCTTAGTGCTATGCAGTCCACATGAATGAAACAATGATATCCCGCCCTTCGCTTTGTCATGTTTTGTGCTGCTTTGTTTCCTTATGCTGGGTCCTTTAACAATCTAGCTCCCTGCGTTGTGAAAAAACCGGAAGTGCTGCCAACCAGACGGTGTGTTAGCCGCTGCGCTATTTATCTCATAGCACAAAACATCGCTTTCACTTGTGATCGTTGTTTGTTGAAGAAATCTATGCATGTCGTGAGAAAATCATTCGTTCTGAATTTTGGGTTCGAAATTTTGAAGGGACGAGAACCGGCGTATTCAGCATGGTATGGCCAATGGCAATCCTTTACCCTTCCCTTACGGCGCGGTTCAGGTGTCCAACGATATATGAGACAGATACTGCGCCATTTCCTTTCGCCAGAAAAACCAATTGTTCTTATTATTATTATTATTATTAATTTTGAAGGGCTTGAAGAGCTCTTAGAAAAGTTTCTTCTTTAACTTTTGCATGTTTTTACATGTTGGATGGCATGTCTTTTTTCCCGAGGGTGGGTAAAATGCTTTAAATATTAACACACTTATAACTCGTGCCAGAGGTGAAATTCGCCGGAAATTTTTCTGTAGAGAACTTTTGTAGAGCATTGAGAAAATTCTTTCCACAGAGTCGTTGGCTTCAGTCCATCCCTTCGATTTTTCTGGCGTGTTGTGGATCTTTCCGTACAACTTCTACTGCGTTTTCATGGCCAGGCTTCTTGCACGATTGATGCCTTTGGGGCAAACAACCTCTACCTCAGCCATCCTCAAGGCGCCGTTCTTTGCTTATTGCTTCCTAGTCCTGTTCGATAATAAATTTATCTCCACCCAGACGCATTAATGGACAGACTTTTTGGCAGCCAGTTTGGTTGGAAACACCAGCCGTTGAATAGTCTTTGGTTCGTCGCTGATGTCTATAAAATTCTAGTGTACTCTGCGATCTTTTCAGATCCTTCTTCTGTGCGTATTCCATTCTCGTCGATACAGAATTTCCTTTTTTTCTTACTAGCTTGTCGAGACATCCAGTAGCAGGTTGCGTCACAGATCAGTCATGCATGCATTGATGATCGAGGATGGTAGTTTAACTTCTTGTTTCTACTTTATGGACAAGTGCGAGACTGCGTACAATGATCGAATTAGGCGTCAGCGTACAGTGATCGCATTAGAGGCGGAGGCTTTTAACCTCCCCTGCCGAAACTATTAAAAAAATCCCCATTACTGTCGAAGCAAGACGACCAGCCTGTTTATCGATTATTGTTCGTTACAGAACCACATTTATCGCATTTCGCTTTATTTAGAGTGCAGCTCTTAAGCACCCGTTTGTAAGCTGAGCCACGTTGCGGTCGTCGCAGTTGGTGTAGCCGAGTGAACGATAGTACTGCCGTTGGCTAATAGATGGCGCCAGAGCGTTTGCGCGCCGTGTGCGACGTCGTCCATCACCAATGCATGAGCGGAGGTAGGTCTGTCTGCGGCGGCACGCACCCACGCGCTGCCTCGTTGGCGGGCGGTGCTGTCAAATGTGCTGAACGCGATAGATTGTCCGCGTCGGCCAGGCCATTCACGGCTTTGTCTTCCTAGTATAAACCATCTGCTTATATAATAGCATACAAAGCAGTCTCAGCCTGTTCATTCTGAAGAACGAGCGACGCAACCGGCGGAAATGGTTAGTCTGCCGCTGCTGCTATACGGGCTGCCCGAGCAGAGGCTCAGCGCCTTCGCCGAGGGTAACTAGGCGTTGGCGCTGCCGAAGCACAAGCTCACTACTTCTGTCGAGATGACCCAGGAGTTCGCGGTGCTAAAGTAGAGGCTAGGCGACACCTTCGAAAGGACCCTGCCGTTCGCGCCGATGAAGCACAAGTTCGTCGCCGCCGACAAGAGGACCGAGCCTTTCGCGCCGCCGAAGCAGACAGAGCTGAGCTCAAATTTCATATTAGGAAGCATCAAAATCGTACCTAGAATTTTCTCTGTTTCGCAGATGCATGATTGACCGGCATCCAGTAGACGATCTTATTGCACATTATTTAAAAAACTTAAATTCTCAGTTTGTGGAAGTAGAAATGACACTTTAAAAGGACGTGTCGACATGTTTATTCAGCTTTCCTGCTCAACTCCCCAAAAAATATGTGAAAAATACTTTTTTCTGTTACTCTCACCTCGAAGTCCCTTTACTATATCGCCTCTTACGGAAGCAACACATTCAAACTGGACATCCTGGTTAGGCTTAGCTGCCTAGGCCTAATGCCCGCCCTTTTCTAACAAAACATGAGGACTATAGCTTAAATAGAGCATCACCCCGTCCAATGACAACAGAAACTAGACAGTGACCTGTACTCGTGACCTGCTGAAGTGATTGGCCTGAATGCGCCTACTTCTCTGTCCACGTGCACAACATTCCAATAGGCCTGTACACTACCTGCGCAGAAAAGGTGTTAGGCCATCGCCCCCCAAAATAGAGTCCATAAACAGAAAGGACGTTGCGCGGATCACGGCTGCCACACGTCCGTGTCCAACGGCGAAAAGCAAGGGGCGAGGATAAGGAAGCCTCCGGAGAACACGTCGCATCTGTTGTAAAGTGTCCGATCGCTGCCGGGACATAATCTCCACGCTCATAGGAAGTGCAAGAAAATGTGAAAAGCACAAAGTCCTTAGGAAGGAGAAATGGCCCAAAGAAGGGAGATCACGAAGCCATCGCCACATCCTTCGAAACGAGGGCCAAAGATGAACGGCAACCCTTTATGTAAAATGAAAGGCGGTCGTCACTGCGACAGCGCATAGCACCAGATCATGGTCGGGGAGCTTACGAATGGAAACTCGTGGGATTAAGGGGTCAGGGAAAAGCTTTGAGGAGGCGGGAAAGGAAAAAAAAATTGGTTTCTTTTTACTCGCTTTGTGTCGGAGGCTTTAGACGAAAGAGGATCGGCAAAGCTGAAAAAAGCCCTGAGAGATGACAGGCGACACACTGCGAGATAGGAAGAGGCTCGATAGAACGCAGAAGAATCTCGTCTTTAACGAGAGGTCCACCTCTGATAATCGACAAGAAAAAAATAGAAGGCACTGAGCTATGGAAACAGAACGACCACACAGTTAATACTCGCAACACAGACACCTGGTTAATTCCCCCTTTTCGCATTGACTATAAGTTCCAAGCATTACAGCACAATCTTCCAATAATTTTAAATAGATATAAAGATATAAATAACCCTACTAAGAAATCATTGCGTGAAGTATTTCTTCAGAAATAATTCCTGACTCCTCCTTCGCGCCCAAGAACAGCTGTTCCCCTGTATGTTTTTGCAAATTTGTTTTTCGCACTTCCGTATTTTCATTAATGATGATTTTGTGCTTTTTGACTATCCTGTTTTTGTGGAAACTGTATCTGCTTCTTTTTTTCTGTGCATGTAACGATTTTGAACTGAGTCTGCCCCTATTCCTTGTAACGGCTGCCTGGGCCTCGTAAAGCTTTAGTCCAGCTTTTAGTCCAGGCAGCCAGCCAGAATTTTCTGGGAAATAAATGGAATTGAACTGAATTGGAAGCAGGCGCCTGAGAAAAAAGAGCAGGGACCTCGGGATCACAACTTTCTCTCACGTTTTCGCAATAGGTATGGCGTTGCGGTGTTTCTGGCTCGCTACGAGTTCCTTCAGCGGCTGATCACCTCATCTAGAAACCTAAGAAATTGTGCTATGTTAGTCACGGGATGATCTAAAGCACAGTAAGCTGCGCGTTATATTGATGGCACAATTTATTGATTATTAGGTTTGTGCGTGTCAGAGCAGCACAACGGAGGATGAAAGACCCAGGACTCATTTGGACCACCTGCTGTTCTTTAACCCACTCCGAAATCGCGTTAGACAGGCGTGGATCCGCTTCGTAATGCTTGAACAAACTAGGTTTGGTCCCTCATAGCCTGATTCGCTTTGGGACGTTGAATCATCACAAATCATAAACCACGCTAAATTGTACTAATTGGGCGCCCACCGAAGGTGGGGCGCAGAAGCAGATGAGCACTGACTGCCAGGCTTAGGAGGGATGGGGCAATAAAAGAGGGAGACAGAAACCCCTGAGGCTCTTGTTTGGCAGGCGCGAGATGACCTGGAGAGGCTTTCGTCTTGCGGGGAATTAGGTCTGTAATATCGATAATGTATTACGACACGCTAGTCGCTAGCGTTGCGTCTCGAGTAAACCAAAGGCTGTCTCCAGCTGAAACAAATATGACGACAAAGAAAGATCCAGATGTGTCGGAATAGGGAAAAAGGTTAAAAAAGCGCCGTAGATATAAAGTGACCCTGAAGAAGCAATCGCAAAAGCTTCTTCACACTCGTGACTACTAGAACACCAGACCCGAGTATACTAGACGGCACAAGTGTGCGGGGCTGCGGCCACACAGGTGGTGCTTGTGGATTTGGAGGAGCGAGGCCGTCCTTTCAGCGGCTTGACAAAACCGCGGAGCAGTCGAGAGTGCTGATCTTGCTCTGGCGGACGTGGGCACGTTCTGTTCGTTCCAAAACCCGAGTCAATATCGCCCCCGTCACTACTCGCACCCCACGCACATCGTCGTCTTATTGCTCGGTACCAGCCTATCCATGTCGTTTCTGCATTAAGCGGAACTGTGATATTAAGCGAAAAAGTGATTATTAAGCGTCAATGTGAATATAAATCACATGAATTACTAAACGCAAAAAAGCAATAACTGCGAAAAAGATGTCCCTCACTGAAGGAAAAAAAACTAAAAGGAAACAACCCAGCTTCTCCTCAGATTGGTAATAATGTACTCTCCCCTACCCTTCACCCGCCCTATACTCCCTCTAACCTCCCCCCCCCCCCCCCCACTAAAAAAAAATGAAATTCCAGAGTGCGGCGTTTATTTTCACTGTTTCAGAAGCCACTGGATTGTAACTATGAGGTGCTTGTGGCAAGATAGACAAACAGCAGTTGTATGGCGTGCCCGTCACCCGGCCATGCGTATAGCGAAGAGAGACTCGTAAAAACAGTTTGCAGTTTGCGTTTGACAAAAAAAAAAAAAACTAGAGACAAAGCTTGCAAAAGAAGAAAAAGGAATCCTCCAGAAAAAAGAAATTGTTTCCGAGTCGAAGCAGTAAACAACGCAATACAAAAAGACCTGCACTAACGAAAGTATATATCACTAAAAGGGGCCGAATAAAGTGTCGAGGCCCGAGTACGCTCGAGGCTAAGAAGTGTGCAGCGGAATGCGGATCGGAGGTTACCGGCAAAGAAACGATCTTCGCGGGCGGGAAAATTGGGTCTTTTCTGCAGGAAAAATCGATAGCAACGCACTTCGGTTTTGCTGAAGATGGCAGATGACCATAACTGAAAATAAAATACGACCGAGAATGATAAAGCATATATATATATATATATATATATATATATATATATATATATATATATATATATATATATATATATATATATATATATATATATATATATAGACAAGGAAAAAGACTACAGCACAATATAATAGGCTGTGAATTTTTTGCAAAAATAGTACGAACAGTTACATTCTAGAAATGTAACGATTTAATCTGAAGCAATTCGGATTGTTTCAAGCGGATATGGACTAATAATAATAATAATTGGTTTTGGGGGAAAGGAAATAGCGCAGTATCCGTCTCATATATCGTTGGACACCTGAACCGCGCCGTAAGGGAAGGGATAAAGGAGGGAGTGAAAGAAGAAAGGGAGAAAGAGGTGCCGTAGTGGAGGGCTCCGGAATAATTTCGACCACCTGGGGATCTTTAACGACTGCCGAAAAGGAAATGAGGCATGGAGCCGTGCCCTCTTGCGCTTATTATTTCTGTCCTGCCATGTTATAAATGAAAGTAAACATTATGAATCTTGAGAAAATGGTAACGAGCTGAAGTGAATACGATCGTGCAAAAGAATCGTAAACATATCTAAATAATGAGAGAGGAACGGCTTCTTGACGATAGCCAAACATCAGCTTCGAATATGAGAAAGGAGAAGGAACAGACAAGTCACAATATGGTTAAAAATTTAAAAATAAAACAATGCTTATTAGTTTATGGTAGTAAACTACTTCTATCGTATTCCATAAGGTAGCTCATTTTGAAAGAATAAGCAGAGATGGGAGCAAGAAAAAATAAACAAACAGTTCTGTAAGTGCCACAACAAATTGCATCGTCGTTAGTGTCTATTCTCCGAAAATACTAATGAAGCATAGTTTCTGAATGAAACTCTGAATAATTATAGTCACCCAACCTGTATTCCTCATTAAACGTAATTATGTAAATACCAATGAGAAACATTTTACTGCTTATAGCGTAAACGATCAAATTCCGCACGAAAAATGGCCTATTTGCCTCGTGAAATTCGCGTGAAATTCTATTGCATCAGACGATTTGAATGCAAAATTTTCCGTCGGCTTTTCTACTTCTTGCGTTGAAAACAAAAGGGCAAGGAAAAAGTCCTCAATCTTAGTTTTTGATCTCATGATACAGAATAAAACTGTTGCTAATGGGGCAAACTGAAGCGATTGAATCTTCTCTGCTGAATGCTGTGCCTCAGCAGGCAAACCAAGCTTTCTAATTGGACGCGCTCGAGTATTCATGAAAAACGTTTCGTCTCTGAATGGCATTTTCGTGCAATTGGTGCTGTTTGACATAATGTCAGTATACGTGCAATTGCGCTGCTCATGTAGGCATGCATAGCTAAAATGTCCTATTATTTTAGTGCTACTTTTTTCTTTTTGCTGACCGAAATTGTACGACATTCAAAAATGCGTTCTATGCCTTTCTATATCTCTTGTGTATTGGTCTGACATTGGTCTGGTATTTGTGAACCTCTATAGGAATGTGCATGAAAAGGAAACGCGATAAAAAAGAATGTGCAGAACGGATGAAGCCGCGCACGTCATTCTTGATGCACACATTTTGAGTCGAAGACATGGAGACTTGAAACCTGGCTAGAGAGAAAGTAAGGGTGGTCGCGAGGAAGAATCTAGCTCGAAGTCTGCTCTCAGAAACACAGCACCGAAAATAAAGAAGACCATCAGCTCATCAGCAAAGTGTCCGCGGGGCCTCCAGTCCCCCGTTGCCGGTCAGCCTCCGAGGGGATTTGTTACCTCCGCTAGGCTGGCCGCGAGGTCCACCTCGGGGAACACACTCTCGACAAGGAGCGTTTGTCCTGCCACCTGGCGTGCGGAAGTGTGGAACCGGGGCGACTGTCCATGAGAGAGGGAGCGAACACACGCGTCCAGGAACCGAAACTTTGGTCGCGGACTATTCAGGTAGCGATGAGGAATAGTATGGCGTAAACTCGAAGGCATGAGGACGAGGAGGAGGGCGAGTAGGTGACGTCAGCTGTATAGCTGGGCGAACTCAATTTAGCGCCAGCATTAGGAGTCACTGGTGCGAAAGAAAGCGGCTTCAAGGTGGGATCAGGATGGTTTGAATGACCGCTTCTTGCGACGAAGACGACGTGTAGGGTTTGGTCGCTTCTATAAACGCTCTTTGCAATCGCTTCTTTGAAGTCTGTTTGGACACGGCTCGGTTTATGGCTTATGGCGGGTTTAACGCCTCAAAGCGACTCAGGCTATCAGGGATGCCGAAGTTAAGGGGTCCGGAAATTTTGACCACCTGGGGTCCTTTTACGTGCATTTTAAATAGCACAGTACACGGGTAAGTCGGAGAAAATTTAGTTAAAGACCGAACAGTAGCAGATTACTTCACATTGGAAGATCTTCGCGCATTGTCTTTTTAGTAACCAGTTTAGGCGCTAATTAGTATCTTTCCACCTTCATCTACCCGCCACAGGTTAGAACGTTGCTCCGGCAAAAAGAGGAAGCAACCGTAATTAGGGGCGGCGGCCAGTGAGACAGACAGTGGAGGGCCGAGCTTTGAAACTTGCTGGCGTAAAATGACCGGCCTTGGAACAAAACGGGAATAATCCGAGGTTTATTGCATGACGACTCTGCCCCTCAATGCACTGAAAGAGGCTGTCGATGATAATGATGGTAATACTAATGCAGTATCTCATTTTATTGGGCAAGTCACGGAACTTATCGACCCAGGAAGCACTGCCCCTGATTTTCCCCGTGAAGCAAGGGAAAGGAAAAAAAGAAAATTCAGCTAAAGAATGCAGAGTAATGCGCCTTCCTATGCACTTTGCGCCTTGATACTCGAGCGACAGCGTGCATAAGTTAAAGGGACGTGATTGCCAGGCGTTGCCGGCAGAAGAGATCTCTGGAAAGCCGCTAAGTTTTATACTCGCGATCGTTTTATATTTCGATCGAAACGAATCGAGTTCGAACGTAACTGCTGTCCCTGGAGAGTCAAGTTTACGGCCGGCCCTTCTCGCTGGCGCTTTTCCTCCCACTTTTCAGAAAAAAGGAAATAATAAAAAAAAACAGATTAAAATGAAAAGGGGTCGAAAAAGAAACAGGAGAAGAGGGAAAGAAAAAGTTCTATACGGCATCGCTGTTGGTAGTTTGGCTAAAAGCGGCCCAGTAAAAGACCCTTCCCGGGTGATCTCGACTTAAAATGCGCGGTACGTATCGACTGGTAGCATAGGCCCTCCTGGCGAAGCCTTATTTTATTATTCATGCCGTATCTTTTGGTGAAGGGTTCTAACGCGACGAGTGAGTCCCTGAAACAGCTACGCTCTCTCTCGTACAGTTTTTTTTTTTTTTTGCACCGTCTCCTCTGTTTACGGCGCTTTCAGTTTCACGTTTTCGGAGGAAGTTAGGACTCAAACCTGAATATTTTTTTTCTGCAGGCAAGAAGCAGAAGATAAAAGGAATTAAGTACGGAAAGTGAAGCATCTTGCCTGGATTAAAGTCCGGAGAATTTAAAAGATCGTCATTCTATCAATTATATCTGTGCCAATTTCCTGAAACCGTTCAAACCCTAGAATGAGAATTCCTAGTTCGTTGTTTTTATTTCGAACTCACTAAATTGAAGCTAAACAAGATGGTCATTGCATTTAACTGTAAGCAAAGACCCATGTGTATTGCAGTTTTATTTCGGACTGATCTTGGTTCGCCGACGGCTGCGGAATCGGCAAACGCTTGTTTTACATCTGCACTGTTTATTTTATTACATGAGCGTAAGTGAAAGGAAGACGCAGATTCTTATTGACAAATAATCTGAGCCTTACAGGAGATGATATAAGTGACAGGCTGCCCTTGTAACCACTACGGTCGGTACTGTCGTTGAATTCACTGGATACCAATGATGGGGGCACTCACTCACACATGTGCTCACTCAAAAATCCAAAGTAAATCAAATTAGCTGTCTTTGACGTGGCGGTATTACTGTTCAGACCACGATAGGAGAATTTGAACGTGTTTATAATAAGAAACGCTAGTGGAAGCACGGCTGTGGCTCCTGGGCTGGGCGTTTAAGCCAAAATACTGCTTCTTTTTTGGTAGCAGCAATACTACCCGGCCTTAATGCATGCGAAAGGGAGCAGTGACTCAAGTGTGCGGATATATAGCTTTGCCTCTGTGGCCAGCCTTCAGCTGGTTAGCTTCAGATTTGCAGCAACCGCCGCTTCATGCGGTTTACGCAATAGCGAAATGCACCGAGTTAGACAGTTTCGCCGTATTAGATGGACAAGGTTTGTGTTCTTTAATCCGCATACGTTGTCGCGGTGATGAATAACCGCACGCGAAAAATAAAGGGCGAACTTAATAAGCCAAGCGTGTCTCTGATATTGCTGAACACAAAGTAGGACCCCCTAAGTGCTACATCATGTTCAGCTCCTACGCTGAGGCTGTGTTCAACCGGTTTATATCTTGCAGGAATAGTGTGGTTGGGAACGTGTTCCGCCGCGGCTGGCCAGGATTCGATAAGCACCTAAGAGAACGACGTTGTTGATTTTTTCTTTCTTTACAGACTGCTGTAGCTCTTCAAACAGTAAACAGTATATTATAAAACACGTACTAATAAAATGAGAAGAGATGAAAGGAGTGCTTCTGGTGACAAACGAGCACGGGACACCCATATGTGGGCTCAGAGGCAAGAGCGAAATCTTTATCAGCCTGATACTTTAAATAAGCTGCTTAAGGGCTTAACGCGCCTTCTCCGTAATTGCTTCAGAACCCGCGAGTTAGCTGACACCCTCGACAGCACGGAATAAGAAAGTGGCGCGAATTAAAATGCACGATATATGGGCCGCAAAGCATCTCATGAATGGGAAAGAGGTTCTAAAAAGCCCTGCCTCGACGAAGGCCGTTTTTTTCATTTTTAATGCCTGCGCGCTTCTCTCAGTACGTATAACATGCTCGAACGGGTGTCTTTTGAGTCGCGGCCAGAGGTTCTAACGCGATTCTTGAAAAATGCATCCCGGAATTTTTTAGATTGGTCTCATAAGAACAGTCGAATGGCACTTTACGATTTTTATCGCGATGGCGTTAAAGGCCTCATTACGCGGAAAATCCGGCGTCGGCGTTGTGAGCGATAAATGGGGTGGCGTAGGGTGGCCCTGGCGGCCACACCTGGAGAAGCAACCTAGGTGGGCAACATAGGTCACGTGACCTTGCGGACATCACAACCTACCCACCGGATTGTGAGAAAACAAACCAAACTTGAAGGTGGCAGTTAAATTAATAGTTAATCGCGAGGTGTTGCTTGAGAAGAACAACTTGGTCGCACAAGGCCCACTGGTGGCAGCACCTGCCATAGCAAGGCAGTGGCGCATCCCTTAATCGCTGCACCATTGCGCAAGGACGGGTATGAAGACTGCAAGGAATATACGAATGCAAAGTTGAGAATGAAAAATTCTGAATGTGTTGGCATTAACTCATCAACGATATTGCGTCGTATCCTTAATGCGGAGTTTAAGGAGTATATACACTCCAGCGCTCGTTTCATGATTTTGCGGAGCATGACCTCAAGGACATCCTCGTCTTGTTTCCGCAGGTGGAGGTAGGGAGTCGAGTACGAGATTCGACTGGTCACGAATGCGTTCGCCAGCCGCAAAGCGCCTTTCCATCGTAACCCACCGCGCTGTTGGAAACCCGGCGGACCATGCGGCCCAATTGGCCCCCACCGGTCGCGGCGGACTTGTTTCGATGCGGTCGAAACGCAAAGGTAACCGCGTGCTGTGCGATGTCAGTGCACGTTAAAGATCCCCGAGTGGTCGAAATTATTCCGGAGCCCTCCACTACGGCACCTCTTTCTTCCTTCCTTCTTTCACTCCCTCCTTTCTTCTTTCACTTACGGTGCGTTCAGGTGTCCAATGACATATGAGACAGATACTGCGCCATTTCCTTTTCCCAAAAACCAATTATTATTATTAAGAAATGTGTACAGGTTGCGGGCGTGATTAGTTCATGATGGAGCAACTTTAATAGGCTATGTCGGCGGTTTCGTGTAATCAAAACGTGTCCGCAGCCATTCTGTGGAACTAGAAAGAGAGAACATCTAAAAAGTGGCTATAATCAAAGGAGGATGATGTGTGGTTGTGGCGCAAAAAAATTGGTGACGATCGAAAGAATAATTAATTAGTTCGAGCCAAAACTGTGGAAAATGTAGCTACGACCAAGGCAAAAGTGGCGCCAAATTTGAGACGATGGCAGTGTTGTACCACGTGATCAGAAGTGTGGACGGAGCCAACGCACGACGCCAAATTTGAAAGTTTGGAACGAAGAGTGGTGGGAATTAAAAGAATTGCACAAATTCTCAGGCAAACAGGGGAAATAGAGGCAAAGAGGAGCAAATGGAGGCGGCGAGTGCCGAGGAGGGGTGAATGTTTTCACATTACTCCAATGCGGGTTACCGCAGTGATCTCGAATTTTTAACGCGACAGCGTTAAGGAGCTAGTGTCGCAGAAAAGCCAGTGTCGTCGGCGTCGGCGTCTTTGGCCGTGAGCGAAAAATGGCGTATCTCTGTGGACACCTGAACCGCACCGTAAGGGAAGAGATTTTAACGCGAGAGCGTTAAGGATTGATTGATTGATTGATTGATTGATTGATTGATGGATCCTTTGATTGATTGATTGATCGATCGATCGATTGATTTTTCCTTCTCTTACGGCGGCGCGATCCGGGTGTCCAGCGAGAAATGTGACAGGCGTCATTTCCGCCCCTTAAAAGCAATTGTTCATTTCATTTTCCTTCCCTTACGGCCCGGTTCGGGTGTCCGCCGAGAGATGTGGGACAAGCGTCCTTTCCTTAAATATCGGCCGACACCTGAACAGCGCCATAAGGGAAGGGATAAAGGAGGACTAAGAGAAGAAAGGAAATAGGTGCCGTGGTGGAGGGCTTGAGAATAATTTCGACCATGTGGGGATCTTTAACGTGCACTGACATTGCACAGCGCAGGGGCCCCTTATCGTTTCGCCTTCATACAAAACGCGGCCGCCTCGGTCGGGTTCGAACCCGGGTACTCCGGATCAGTAGCCAAGCGTCCTAACCACTGAGAAACCGCGGCGGGTAACAACGTTCTAGGTTCCGATGATTTTGAGCAAAGGAAGAGCGCATATTTGGCCAACTACTCACAACCTTCTGTTTTGCTTTGTCTACTTAGGTTTATCCGTGCTAAATATACTCTTAATTTTTTTCTTGAACTGGCCAGAAGCTCTTCTCGTTGTCTGCCTAAGGAGCTGGCAAGAGTGTCGTCGGAGGAGGTTCGATTAAATGGCATCGCTCACATTCGTAATTATCAAAGAGAGCCGCCATCTGCGTGTTTTATGTCATGGAAGCAGTTAGTGATTTGTGCGATAATGCTATGCGTAGCGACACCATTTAATAATTGTACAATGTGAGAAAGCCAACTAAAGTAGCTTTAGGAAGCGTATTTTTGACTTACTGATTGAAAACGGGAAATCTGAAAACCGCTCGCCGTCGATGTTGATGGCCTTCAATTTATAGAGCATCTCGGAGGCAAAGTGCAAGCTTCTGACGTTAAAGCGCATACACCAAACCGCTATTTTTTTTATGCAGAATAATAAAAAGAATCTTGGCGCTTCTTAACCACATTCTCAAAGAAGAAAATGGGACATCGCCCACCCCTTGGCCTACCCCGAAATATTCCAAAGGACCCCTGAATTTTCAAAGTAGGCGCACCCCAGAAAATTAATTAAGGTGGATATTTGGGGTTAGAGGGTGGGTTGAGGTGACTGAGTGGGTTTATCGGTGGGGATTAATGGGTGGATTCATGTAGATTAGTAGGGATTAGTGGATGGATTCTGGTGGAAGTAGTATAATGAGTTTAATATAATCCGATATAATAATATAAAGGAAGGCAATCATGAATGAATGAATGAATTAACTTTATTCCGGTCATCATGGGGCCTCACGGTCTGGGCGCAGCAGTTAGGAGGGGATGCCTCCCAGCCGGCTCTCAGCACCGGAGACCACAGAGGGAGTCTTGTAGTAAGCTGTCTCCGCCTGACTGATGATGAATCAAACGTTCTAGTGCTCCCATTTTCTTTCCCAAAAACCAATTATTATTATTATTCTAGTGCTCAGATTTTTAAATTTGGCGGTGCTGGTGACGACACAACCCTGCCTACGAACCACGGCATTTTAATTATGGAGAAACCGGGTGGTTTTTGTAAGACGACAACATAAATATTATCGCATTTGTATAATGGATGTATATCTTAGTACACTCAGCCGCTGGAATATTCAGATACGTAAATGCGGTTTGTTTCTACTCACGCGGGCTGTGATCAGCAAGCGCCAGCGTTCCAGCGTGCGCGCACGTGAATTCAGACACGTAATCAGCGCTTCCATGACATCCCACCGGCCGCACTACCTCTGGAGCACTCCATCGCCAATCGACGGCTGCGTTTCTTCCGAGACTGAATCTGGTGGGCTCCCTCCGAGGACTCGAAGGCGCGGTGTGCCGCGGCGGTAGATAGCACACAGAGGCCAGTGTCTTCAACGTGGCCCCGTGGATTCGATGGCGCCGGTGGTCAAGAAAATGGGTGCCGGCTGCGTACTCTATGGCGTTGACAGTGGCTTCGACTACCTGTTGGCGTGCTTCCTGGAGCCCATATCTCGGAGCGAGTACTGCTCCGGCTGTGGCCGGTTGTGCTCGCACACGATGGTGCCCTGCTGCCACATCGTCTGCTCCGGCTGCTACTCCCGGCGCAGTGCGAGGAGCTACACCTGCGCGCTGGACGCGGTGGGCTTCCGCCAGCAAGATGTCGCCGTCATGGGCGACTCCGGCGGGGACCTGGCGGCACGACACGTAAGCGACGACCTCTGATATTCTGCGGCACGGTCTAAATGGTTCAGTCATGGTGCTCGCCGATAGAATTCCGGCCACGGCGGCGAACTTTTGATGGATGCGAAGAACGCGCGTGTGCTTTGCCATGTTAGCGCACGGGACGCCTAGTGATACAAATTAGTCCGACGTGCTTCGCTACGGCGTCTCTCACAGTTTATGTGCAGCTTCGAAAGATTAAAATAATAATAATAATTGGTTTTTTGGTGGAAAGGAAATGGCGCAGTATCTGTCTCATATATCGTTGGACACCTGAACCGCGCCGTAAGGCAAGGGTAAACCCTAGTTACAATACCGCGCACTTCCAGCAGGGTGTTAATGCATTTAATACCAGCTGGTTCCAGCAGTTGAAACGCCGTGCCTTGTAGTAGCTAATCAGGAGCCGCACTAGGTAAAGTCACTATTAAAACGTCTCATGTATAGATATATTATTCGCTTCGCACATTCCTGTAAATGTTCACTAGAAATGAAGTGTGGGGCGCATTTTAACTCCGTTCATTTCCGTCCACGCTCCCAGCCGTCACTCTCGTGCTTTGTTATTCCGAACCTCAAATGGTATGCGGATTGAGCACTAGTAAAATAGATGTATAGAGCAGTCCAGGCGGTTCTGATAGAGACCGCTACTTTTTGATAGATTGTTGCGTTTCCGAATCCTCTGCTGCTCGCATGCATACATGTTCACAAAAAAATTGACAGTGATTTAGCTCGGTTATGGCGGGATATACGTAGCCAGAGGCACGTTTCCCTGGCTGAGCTTATTGCGGTCATTGTGTGTTTAGCGATGAGGGACATTAGGCTCCATCTCGGCGGCTATGCGCCATCTATTACGCTCGGCAGCCTGGCATCTCCGTTTGGTAAGCCGTCCCTCTCTGTTCGGGCGTCTCCGCTGCTCTCTTCGTCTTCTTACCCTCATTCTCTCTTTGTTGAGTAGCCAAGTGCCAAGCGACAAGCTCAGGACCGAAAGAGTTCCTCTAGGATCCATAGCGCACAAAATTCAAGGGACGCAACAGGACCGCTAAACTTCCACTAAACGATCTTTATTTGGCGCTGACACGTACTGATAGAGATCACGTATGGTACAAGTATAGACTACTAACAACTATTACCTTGTCAAGGTGATGACGTGTCAAGAAATGAGATGAAAAAGCACAATAAAAACCACAAATCAGTGAGGAAGTTTCACACTATCGCCCGCTGCCTTGAATAAAAGAAAGCAGTCTTTTCTTGATAATGACACCGAAGGATCACTGACACAATTTTCCAATCCCTCTTTTCCATCGGCGGAACTTCAATTATTTCTCTCGTTTGTTGATCGCTATATCTTCCTAACACTGAACACTTCTCGAACTTAGGCGTGCACTTGTGACTGTACTCGCCTGAAGCGTTCGTGGATTGTGCATTACTTTGGTGCACGCGTTGTCACTGGCGGCTGATTCTTCGGGCACTTGGGCGTAACCTTTCCGCAAGATTTTAACGCAAAAGCTTTACTGCTCCCTTCCGTGACTTGTTCGGCGCGTTTCATATGCCCTTGAACCGAAGCGCTGACGTGGTGGCAGTGTTGCCGAATACATTAGCCAAAATTTTGAGCAACTGTTCGTTATACAGCATTGTGAGTGGAGTCCTAGAATTTCTCTTTCCATATAGCTTGCATGTTTAAGTCAATTTGAAGGCTAGCTTGCGACAGGCGTTCAAAGCAATGACATATGCACCTTCAGTAGCATGCTTTCAGGCTCGGTTGAGGTATCCAGCGAGATGAGATCTGTGAGCTACTACGTCCTTTCTTTTCATGAAAAAAACATGCTTTCGCATTCCTCCGCGTTAAAGCCCCTGGCTAAGCTTTGCAAAAAGCTTATCTAGGGACTTTGCGTAAGCAGACAAGTTCCCTGAGAATTTTTTTGGGTTCGCTGTCACCACGACACTAACCTTGAAATGTAGGTGCTCCCGCTGGTCACTGTAACTGTAACTGAGAGAAAGAATTCTTAGAGTTGCGTGACCTTGAATGTGGTGGCCACGCTCAGCGCATTGTTTTCTTGCCAGCAACTGAAATGCTTGCACGGCTACGCTGCACATCATCACATTGCGCTCTGGTGCCTTAAGGATCCACAGGAGGCACTGACACACTGAAGGTAGTGTTATAAAAATATTTGTAGCCTCTGCTTACTCTTGCTTCATGCCCTGCTCATCGCCTCTGTCCCAAGGGCTTCTTATGAACAAAAAAAGTAATGTGGATTAGCTCAGCTAATCCAGGATATACAAAGCGAAAAATGTCGGCGTTCACTGTGTTCATTGGCGTTGTCAATGTTCTAGACGGCGATGGCTTTGAGGAAATGAAGGGCGCATAACTGGCCCCCTGGATATGCGGACGCCTCATTCGTGCTTTGATACATGTGGCGGTGGTGAGAGAGAGATGTGGCCTGAATGAATTAGCGCCGACAACGTTGTGGCTGACATGCGGCACTGCAGCAATAGCTATGCCACGGCATTCATGTGGTGATCAATCTCTCGCGATCAACCATTAACTGCACGCCACCTGCCAGGGTGGCAGGGAGGACGCTCTGCCTATCCAGTGTGCGGAACGCAATCAAAGCAGGCTTTTGGAGTTGGACATCAATGCCACGTACATGAAAGCGAGATTGAGGTCTCCACTGACCCACTGAGCCGGCTGTGCGAACTTCCCTTTCGTGAAAATGAACGGCCTTTGCTGAGTTGTCAACGCCAATGAACTCTATGAACGCTGTCGGCTCACTTGTGTTGTTTGGTTTTTGAGGAAAGAAAATGGCACAGTAACCATCTCACATATCTCGGCGGACACCCGAACCACGCTGTAGAGGGAGGAAAAGAAGAAAGAGAAAACTGAAAATTGAAAGTTCGATTTTGAGGAAAGGCGCGGCGCTGCGCAGCGGCGGAACACCTGTGGCTCAGTGCTACTAGTAACGCATGTGCAGTGTGACTAGGGAGCGGGAGAGAGAGAGAAATATCCGTGGCGAGGCCCACGTTGTGACGTCATGTTCCTCCTCGGAGCACGGCCATGGCGAAATCGCAAGTTCGCGGCCAGTAAAGCTTTAGCTTTAAAAAAAATTCAGAGGGTACTTGAGACACTTCACGCGCTGCGAGGGCGAAAACATTAGTGTGTAATCATTATCATTCGACCCCGACGCAGGTTTGCGAACTGTGGAATGGAAGGAAGACGCGCCTACGAACGCTGATTCCACAATCCCTGAGTCCATAAAGGTCCAAGTGAAACACACGGACACTTTGTCGGAATATCTCTCGCGAGCTAGCCTCCAACCTAACACATGTATCTATATGCAACGACAAGTCATCACATCACCTGCAACTGTGTACGACGAATTTTGATAAGAATATTAAGGCAACAGGCTTTAATCGCTCATACTCGCGGCAATGGATCTGTCAGGCGTCCGTTACATCCAGAAACTAAGTAGTTAACTTGTAGTAACTAATACTAGTCATTATTAAATAGTCACTTGAAATGATTAGGCATCTATTATTAAGTGTTAGTAATTAATCATTAATTAGTAGCTGTACATAGTCTGTAGGTGAACGCCCTCTCCTACTCACAGAGCGACTCGGCTGTCCACTGAACCAGTGAGCCAGTTACACTTTCTGCTTAGAGGCTTCACACACATATAGAGACACATTTTCCTTCCCTTACGGCGCGGTTCGGGTGTCCACTGAGATATGTGAGACAGCCGTCATATCCTTTCCTTAAATTGTCCAAAGGGCAAGGTGTCGCGCTGAACGGGCGATGGCGTTCCGTGGACCCCTTGGCAACGCTGCAATACTCTTCACGTCCCAATCCAGACGCCTCCTGAATGCTTATATGGAAGGATGCCGCCTAAGAGCTCTTTGTAGTTTTTAATCAATATCATCACGACACATCAGTGACACAAGCAGCAACATCGCGCTAAAGGCTTTCGCCTCACCACACTTTAGGTCAGCAAAGTGCCACCCTGAATTTTTTTGAGCAAAGGCAATGCGTAGTAACTGTCTCACATTTCGGTCGACATCTCGACCGAGCCTTAAGAAAAGAGGTAGTCTGGGAAGGCATACATTTGAACGGGCATATGTCGTTGTTTCGAATCTCTGTCGCAGGATAGCATCCAACTTGAGTAGCACATGTAAGCTATATGCAAGGAGAGATGGCAACATCCGGAATGCTGCAGTATAAAGGGTTTCTCACAATTCTGGTGTACTGTGCGATGCCAGTGCACCTTAAAGTACCCCTGGTGGTCGAGATTATCCGGAGCCCTCCACTACTGTGTCCCTTTTAGCCTTAGTCGCTTTGGGACGTTAAACCTCCATAAACCAAACCAAACCCGCTATGAGTTTAGTCGGAAAAACTCTATACATTGAAGTCAGACAGTGGGGAATATATATAGACGAACAAACGTATATTGTCTGAACTGGCATCTCCCGGCTTGCTGTGTGCGTCTTGCGGCCGCTTGCAAATGTCATCTTATTTTTCTTGACATCGCTGACATTTTCTGTACCATCTCCGAGTACACACGCTAACTCACACCGCCGGAATTTTATCTTACTGGGGCCAGTAAGGCTTTCGCCTTTAAATGGCTGGCGGTTTAGCATCGCTAAACGCAGAATATTGCGCGAAAGCACGTTTTTTTTTTCGCAGGTTGACACCACCACCTGCCTACCTCAAAAGCAGGATTGGGATGTCCACTGACCCATGGGATCAATTATGCGCCTTTTTTTCCTCATAACCAACTGGCTATAAACCTTCCGCTTGTTTTTTGAGAAAAGGAAAGGCGCACAACTGCCTTAGTCTGTAGGTGAACGCCACCTCCTACTCACAGAGCGACTCAGCTGTCCGCTGAACCAGTGAGCCAGTTATACTTTCTGCTTAGAGGCTTCACACACATAGGGAGAGAGAAACTGCCGAAATCTGTGGAGTGAGGCTAGAAGTGCTTTCACACTAAAACGGTTCTTTGTCCTCCTTTCTTCCACTTGCAGGTAAGACGCTGGAACAGAGAAGAAGGCTGCAGGATATCGGGACTTTCGTCCCAGTTCCTTGAGCGCAGCCTTAATTAGGGCGCCCACCAGCCCATCTGTTGCTCTCGATGCAACCAGGCGGTCTCTTCCGGAGGTGGCGTCGCTCAACAAATGACGTAGAGCAGCAGGGGCGAGTCTCTCCGACCTAATGACAAGGGATGGATAGGCTTCTTCAATGGCAGTGCGTTGGACTAGACAGAGGCCAACGTTCATTTTTTTTTTCTCAAGCTATCGGGAAGGTGCTGCCAGCTCCTGGCTGTAAAAAAAAGAATCGTTGAAGTTCGTGACGGTGTAATGATGCGGGCAAGCTGGCTACCGCAATTAATGGCTGTCAGCTGGATGCCCGCACAAAATAAATGAAGCTTTTAGAGGGCTTCCTTCTGTTACGAATAATAAAATGCAATAATTATGGCGCAAGGTTGTAAGTTTGACTTGCCCAGCCAAGCAGATCGCTGAGGTACGCTTGCATAAACTGGTACAGCGCGTCGATATAATAATAATAATAATAATGATGATGATGATCGTCTCACGGGATGAAAAGCGCAGCAGGAGAATTTTCAGAGCATCCGAAAGACCCAGCTTCGCGTCCCAGATTTTTTTTCTTTGAACAGTGAAATGCCGAACCCATTGCTAATGGACTGATCGAAAATGACGCCAGGCGATAGCCAGAAGTCCTAGCTAGTTTGTTCTGCTGAGCTGTCCGCATTGAATATTAGAACAATCTCAAGCCAGGCCTGCGAAGTAAGAGAAGAGAGCTCGATGTCATCGCGCTTTACGGTAGCTTTGATTTACGGCTGCTGCAAGTGAATGGTTTCGGTTGCTTCTTTTGGAGACAGGAACGCTGTGAAATGCTCAAAATGTGCTGAATTTTTTAATGGCAGAAATAAGTAACAATGCATAATTTACACTTAGAACGCAGTATTGAGTTGTGATGTGTACATGAAAGTACTCGACAGCTACTGCATAATCATTTGTATGGGGCAGAATTCTATGCCACCTGGGTCTGAAAATCTGAATTTTACGTCCGAAGGCTGATTATTCGCCGAAGTGGCTATGTTTGTTGCTATGTGGATGTGGATGAAGGATATTTAAAAGGGGACGTGCGTGGGAAAAAAGGGGGTATTTGTTCGCGTTTAGATCTAAGTTTAACTTGTCCAGCCAAGCATCCCGGATCGCTGAAATACGCTTGCCTAAACTGGTACGGCGCGTCGATAGTGTTAGCAGAGGCAAAAATACATTGTCTTCTCGCGTACACCTAGACTTTTACATTACAGTGAACAGCAATATCTTTTGCACAAATATATTAAATTGTAATGGGGGTAGGGAAGGGATAAAGGAGGGAGTGAAAGGAGAAAGGAAGAAATAGGTGCCGTAGTGGAGGGCTCCAAAATAATTTCGACCACACGTTAAAGATCCCCACGCGGTCGAAATTATTCCGGAGCCCTCCACTACGGCACCTATTTCTTCCTTTCTTCTTTCACTCCCTCCTTTATCCCTTCCCTTACGACGCGGTGCAGGTGTCCAACGATATATGAGACAGATACTGCGTCCTTTCCTTTCCCCAAAAACCAATTATTATTATTATTATTAATGGGGGTAGGACAAATACTTGCGGCACACCTCTACACTGGCAATACGTGTCGGAAGCAGAGGATCCATCTGTAGAGAGTATATATATCCACATCTTCGAAATTCCCGCACCCGAACAACGATGTAAAAAGGCGGCCGAGCTCCTCTAGTTCATGGTTTTGCCCGTATGTTATGATAGTGATATGATTTTGCTATGTCGGTTGTGACTAAAGCTTAGACGCTTTTTTTCCAGCACAGCAATTTTAATTGTGCTTTCCATGTCTACAAGTCCAAGATCAAATTCAGCAACGACTGCACGAACCAATCTAAGGCTCATTGCAATCACTAGGCGCCATAAAGCATTTCGCAAAGATTATCTTGGCTGCTTCTAAGTTGTGTGCAAGCCATCTGTTGTTCCAGGAACACTCTGACAATGTGCAAAATATATGGTGTATAGACATAAGCTAGAGCTTTCAATACACAAACTGTGATACCCTTCCCCCCAGAGGCTCCACAGTTCAAGAAAGTAATGAAAGTTGGGTTGACTTGGATGTTTCCTGCGCGCGAAGTAAGTAGCTTTAACGACACCGGAATCCGCACTTGGAAACGCAAAGCAAGGTCCATTGCTATGCTTTCAATGTCTTTTGCTTCCTGGGGAGGTTACACCACTGGCTGTGTTGCCTCAGAAGCAGACGAATTGTGGTTCCGCTCCATGGACCTGTTCGATGCTTACTGATTAGATAGGTTTCATGAGTAGTGCGTTTATATTTGTCGTACTCCTCTTCAACCTCGGTGATAGTTCATATAAATGCAGGCGCTAAGAACTTGTACTTTATACAATTCCTTTCGCTCTGGACATATAGGACGCCTTTTGATGCGGCTTTGCTGCGGTGGTGCGCGTTTTTGCGTTCATTCCACCGGCGCGAAGGAAGTTTGATCGTTATTACGATCAGCTCTGAAAACACGTAGGAATTTATGCAAAAAAAAAATGTCTTGCAAGTGAGAGCCAAGTTTCTCTGTGCTATGTTTATAGAAAGAACGGATTCTAATTCCGGGAGGAAGTATACTTTGGCGCAGCAACTGCACTGTAATAGTTTTAAACCACCGATGATTATTGCCCTGATAAAGAGGCAGCAACAGCCTTTTTTAGTACACCAGACTTGGTAGAGACTTTGGCGATCTTTTTTTTTTAGTCTTACCTTGCAGAAGAATGAATTTTGAAGGCGAGGAAGAAGCTCAACGCTTCTGTATTGAGGACGCCATTTAGACTGTTATCTGTTACTAACATCGACGTGAGAGACACTATCAGAAACTGTGATGGTAGATGGCACCTGCGACGCATTAAAGTAGAAATTAGAAGTTGAAGCATCAGCACTGGTTGGAAAGGATACAAGCGGTGTTGCGGTTAAAGACGATAAGTGACAAGCATGTTGGGTGGACACGAGCTACGACAATGCCACGGAAAAGCTCCTTTGCATGCGCTCAACCACAGCTGAAAGTGCTGTGTCCACTGTGGGCACTATTGATGTTGTCAAGATGGCCGAAATTTTAGTAATAGAAGAGTACTGAAGAACGGTGTGAGATTGGTCATTTCGGTCTAGCAGAGCACACATATACTCTCGGGAGCATCGGATTTGATGGATGAGATTCAACAAGCTTTGCTCATCAGTTCGTTTCGGACAACTGATGTCATGAGCTGAGTAGTCGCTTAGTCGCTGTTGCAAAGTCAACAGCTAGGATTTACTGAGGCGCAGCTGTGAGATGAATGTACTTGGCCACAAATACTGCAGCGTTGCAGACTTGCGCGTTCTCCACCATGACCGAATTGGCAGCAGTTATTGCATTAGAGAGAGAGCGGCCATGGGGAGGATCTACACGGTATACAGTTGAAGTTTTCAGTTCAGAAGAGCAGGAGCATCCAACAAATTTTCTACATGCGCTACTCTAAAACCGCTCAATGCCATACTGAAAAACTGAAAAAAGAAAACTACAAAAATAAAACACCCGAAAAGAAAATTCCAGTATCTGGAATTCCTGTATCTGGAAATACTGAAAAAAAAATACAGCTACTGATCCGGAGTACCCGCTTCGAACCGACCGCGGTGGCAGCGTTTCGATAGAGACGAAACGCCAAGGCGCCCGTGTGCTATGCAATGTCAGTGGACTTTAAAGATCCCCAGGTGGTCGAAATTATTCCGGAGCCCTCCACTACGGCACATCTTTCTTCCTTTCTTCTTTCACTCCCTCTCTTATCCCTTCCCTTACGGCGCGGTTCAGGTGTCCAACGATATATGAGACAGATACTGCGCCATTTCCTTTCACCAAAAAAGCCAATTATTATTCCCTCCTTTACCTCTTCCCTTATGACGCGGTTCAGGTGTCCAAAGATATATGAGACAGATACTGCGCCATCTCCTTTCCCCCAAAACTAATTATTAATATTATTATTATTATTATTATTATTATTATTATTATTATTATTATTATTATTATTATTATTATTATTATTATTATTATTATTATTATTATTATTATTATTATTATTATTATAAATGGGACTCGGCTGCTTCACACCGAAGGCACTGCCTGGCCGCATGCTTCAAGCGCAGCCTCGTAGCTTGGCGGGATGAGTCCGCCGCAGTGTGAAAATAATTGGGGCGCGAGCAGCTGGTAGCTGAAGAGGGGACATTATCTCCACATACCAGAAATGCGGATCCTATATATTTCGTCTACCCTATTTTTGTGAAGAGAGTTATGCTGCAAGCTTTGGGCCGGCAAGGTGGCAAAACAAAGCTGGAGCCTCTCCCCTCGGGAAGGTGAAATGCATACCTGCAGAGATGCGTAACCCAAAGTCACATTATTTCTACCTGTAACCCAGGGACCCGTAGGGTCGAAAACTCACTAGCAGCAATAAAGTTTTTCTGTTTGTCTGTAAAACCACCGGTGAAACCTGGCCAAAACCAGGGAACAAGCAGGCACCGCAGGCGGAGCAGGAAGACGAGCTGGTCAGAAGGAGAATCCACAGCCTGCCGTACACCTCGTCTCTGGCCTTCATTGCGGTGCGCAGGAAAGACAAGATACTATTGGGAAGGCTGGTTGAAAGGGCAAGCACGTACTTTAGGCGGCAGCACGATGCCCTTCTTCCGCCTGTTGCCCCTAGTTCTCGTTTGATTGCACACTTATCTGGCCCTAGGCGACTTCCAGGGCAGGAACTCTCGGAGCCCCGGTCTGCTGACGGCAACGACTGTCGATTGATTTCAAACTTTCCGCTTTGTTCTTTGCGCGTTACTTCCTGCATTGTTCCTCGTCTTTACTGGGTTCTTTCTTCCGCATGTGTTGAAACTCTCATGAAGGGCGTAACCATTTGGGGTTTCCTGATCATCATAACCAACGAATAAAGGGCGACAGCCCAGTAATACGTCTACGCCGAGTCGAGGACAATGGTTTGCCGTCCCGAGTTTTTGCTTGACAACCAAAGCGAGACCGTGATAAAGCGTCTAGATGGAGTACGATCGAATTAAGGAGGACATCTCTCGAAAGCAGAAAAAAAATAATGACAGCGGGTTGTTCGTCTTCGATCCATATAGTGAATGACTATTCATTTTCAAGCTGCTCAGTTAACATCGTCTGTACGTCTGCTTTCAGTTTTCCTATTTTAACGAGTGTGACGCTCATAAATCTGCAACCATTCACTAGAACGAGCTGGAGTTGTCAGTAGCACAAGGAACAGAAAGACAAGGCCTATTTTTAAGCGGAGGGAAGGAGACAGCGCAGTGAATAATTTCGGACGGTCGGACAGCACATATGAATAATGGTGATATGCGCCGCCGAATTCTTAATCATTAAAAGCTTTTTTGACGTAGGCCTGCCGTTCTGCCATAAAGAAAGCAGGCAGAAGGATAAAATTCGATAAAAGGGTGAAAAGGTCTACGATGTTTCCGTAGGCGAGTAATTTTCGTTGTTCGCCACGGATGGAGGAATTATGCGAACTTGCTTGAAAAGTGAAGACATAATTGAAACGTGGAGAGGCTTTTTTTTTCTTGCATGGTCGAAAAAGCAGCTAGAAAAAAAAAAACCGTTAAAATGAGTGTCGTTTCTTTACATGATTTTTGAGATTTTATAGTCTTAATAAACTACGTGTGTCAGAAAGATTTAAGACCAAATAGATAAGCTGTTCACAGAGAAATGAATAGTTTTTTCTTTAATTGAATATTTTTCTCTAATTTATCTCAGTATAGCTCAATAGTTACGCCAACCAATTATCTGAGTTTCTCTTTAAAGCCAGCAAGCATTGCAAACGTTGAAAAATGGAAAAGGTGCCGCCTTTGAGGTAATATGTTATAAACGGGAATAGTCTGAAGCGTGAATTTTTCGAAACTATGGCAGGCGAGATAGAAAAAAGTGAGCGTCTTACCTCCGGGAATTGTGAGGCTTAATCGAGGATTTACACGCGTCTATTTTTAACAACAAGATATAGAAGAATTGTTTATTTCTTTTCAGTTTTTGCATAAAGGTGTTGAGCAGAGGTCCCGAATGGAGGCGAATATCATCATGAAATTGCACCAGCGCTATCGCAAAACTGTATTCACGAGAGATGTTGACGAAAGCTTTGTGGATTGAACAATGCCAGCCAGGTGGAAGGCATCAATTATCACTGCAGTCTTGCAAAGAAAATGTTTTGAGATCTCCTCCAGCCTTGGTTACTTTGAGGGCTCCGAGGCGCGAAGGCAAACGGCAGAGAGAGAAAAAAAAACAACTCTTTCAATAAGGATTATCAATACTGAAGGTTGATGCTAAACGCAGCAACAATGTGCATAACTTTTAGCGCTTATTCCTCAACACCATAGCAGTTTTCAGCGATACAATAAAGAATACGTTATGGCAAAGTACGATATGACCAAAACCTGGAAAAGGGAGGCATGATTTAGGCAGGCAATACGGTGGGAAGTTGACGTTAGTTGTTTACACGTGATCGCAAGCGAACAGTCTGAAGAATAGCACAGCGAACGACCAAGAGAAGACTTTGATGTGGTATTTCTGTGTTTCTGTATCGCTTTCACTTTTATCCTGCGTTGTGTTTTGCACAGTTCGTGTTCGATCGATTTGGCGAGACAGCTGGCAGTGCAGCGTTTGGATGACCAAGCTCGATGGCTAGGGCTGTTTTTTTTTTTGCGAGTTGCAGCGTTTTATGGTCGTTTATATTTCTCTCAGCTAACTGAGGCACATTATTGTCAGGTAGCACTTTCCAACCAAATTTTGAAGAAATCAGGCCCAGTACTGAGTCTGCTGAAGAAAAAAAAAACTAAGAAAATCCTTGTGAGGAATGCCGAGATGTACGATGCATACTGCTTCATGTTTACTGAGCAAAACCAGGTGAAAAAATTCCCCAACGAAGCCGACATTTATGCACACTAACATTCACCTTTGAACAATCCACTAAGTTTTATTTGTACAGCGATTTCTTGTGCAGGAATACGTGTATCTAAAGGTCAAGAAGAAACCAGTTAAGAGCCGCTAAACTTTGCTTTAAGGGTCTAGAACGGACTCGTGGCATCATATCGTTTCCTGCGCAGCATGACTTTGCAGTGCAGCTCTCGGGAATGGTGAACAAATGTAAAACCTCGTGCGAATACTGCGCAGTTCAATTTTGTATCAATGTTGAAAATGAAGATATTGCTTGTGGGGGCCGAAGATTTACCTGTTCTGACCGTCCGTTCGAGAATCTTTCCAATATGCGCAAACACTGCCGGCAGTGCCGTGGTCCGTTAGATGATATTTTTGTAGCAGATCACTGAATCAACTTAGAGAATTACAGCAAATGAGCGTAGGAAGCACAATTAGTGAGCAGCAAGTCTTCCAAAGATACGAAATATTAGAAGCTTAGTGCGAAGCGGTGCGCGACATTGGGATAAGGAAGAAAATTGGTACTGCTCACAATTTTTTGTGGCTCAGATGAAAGGTACAGTTGCTTCCATATATCCCGTCTTTACTTTATGAGATCTGTAAATGGTGATCGCTTGAACCATCGTTGATATGTGCTTTTTCTGTTTGAGGGAAAACACATTCACGGTCAGAACTCTCGCCAACGTTTGTAAAACTATGTTTTGCTTCTGCACAAGTCTTACATGTGGAAAAAAAATATTAGTTGGGCCAGTATTATAGGAACACTGGTCTTCAGAGACAAGGATTTCAATGGCGTAATGTTGACGCGCTTCCGGCGAGAGGCATCAAGAAACTTCTGGTGCCGACGTGATGATCGCAGTCGTGTTCAGTACTTCGAAGCAATTAGTTTCAGAAGAGAGAATGCTACGCCGACACTAGCCTGCGCGTTTTGTGGTGTTAGAGCCCGTAAATCCCCTGTGCATTGCAAGCTGCGCTGCGCGTTGGAGGCATCGTCCCTGAATGAGCCGCGAAGCCATTATCTCAGGACAGAGAGAGGCATCAGTGGCGAGGAGTGACATCGATTACGGTGCGTTTCATTATGCCGGCCAGGCTGCGCCGGTCTCACAATTCCCACAGTCGTTAGTGTGCACAGCGGGGGCTCGGTCGCTTGGTATGTGCTCGCATGTGGGCTGCCATCCGTCGCACAGAAGGCACAATGGAGCTTGTTGGTTCGGAGAGTGTCGGTGAGCCATTACCAGAGAGAAGACTGATGACAATGATAAGTTTGCAGTGATGATCTGCAATGCCACTTTTAAGGCTACTAGAGATGAAGAATTTAGGCGGGAGTTGCTTGTGCTGGAATTCACGGATAAATAAAAACGTTTGCTGCATTATATACAGCCTTTCAAATTACTATTCTGTGTCCTGTAAAATTATTTATTTTGTAGCTTTCGAAAGCTTTTAAAGGCTTCGTTTTCACTTAAATTGGCATGTTTGTCGTTAGAATGCTGCACTTTATTGATGGTGGTCAAATTCAAATTGTCCTCAGTGTCATTTTAAAGGTTTAAGACCCAGAAAAACCAAGCTTAGGTTTGCTTAAGTGCTTATTTTTCTCAGTAAACGGCAGATCGGTGTTTTCGGAAACAAGCTTAAATAGGAAATTAATCTTAAAGGAAAATATAATCATGCTTTAAATTTACCGACCACCAGTCTTCTTTCTCTGAAATGCTCAACAGAAATAAAAGGGAAGAATAGAAGTGAACCTTGAGTCATAAGCAGATAATAATTTGAAAATGCAAGTATAATATATAATTATAATTGGTTTTGGGGGAAAGGGAATGGCGCAGTATCTGTCTCATATATCGGCGGACACTTCAACCGCGTCGTAAGGGAAGGGATAAAGGAAGGAGTGAAAGATGAAAGGAAAAAATAGGTGCTCTAGTGGAAGGCTCCGGAATAATTTCGACCACCTGGGGATCTTTAACGTGCACTGAAATCGCACAGCTCACGGGCGCCTTAGCGTTTTGCCTCCATAAAAACGCAGCCGCCACGGTCGGGTTCGAACCCAGGAACTCCGGCTCAGTAGCCAAGCGCCCTAACCACTGAGCCACCGCGGCCGGTAAGAAGGCTAGAGAGAGAAAATTGGTTTTGAGGAAATGAAAGGCGCAGTAACTATCTCACTAATCGGTATACATCTTGACTGCGCCGTGAGGATAGGGAGGAAGGTGGGGATGAAAGAAGAAAGAGAAAAAGAGGTGTAGCTAGTAGTGTAGGGCTGCGGAATAATTCCGGCAGCCTGGGAACCTTTAACCTAAAATTGAGGTAACAGAATATTTAAGTCGATACTGAGGAATTGAAATGCACAGTAACTCTCTTTGACGCTTTGAACTAATCGAATAACATGCAAAACAATGAATTGTCAAAACGAAACTTTATCACTTGTGTGAGAGGAGTCTCTTCGTTAATCCAAATCGGTCACATGATCACACAAGCAATGCTCAAGCATTCTTCTCCGCATCAATCACAGTGGTTACCTCTGACCAGTTTTCTCTTTTTAACACTAGCCTCCAGGGTACACACGAAGGCTTGGAAGAGCGTTTCCAAGGTCCAGCATGCTTTCTCGGAAATATTAAAAGCATGAATGAGCGCATTTATGTCGTTTGGCGCGTCCCGATTTCCACCGTAAGATTGTCAATGCTGAAAAAGAAACGATCACGCAAATGTGAACGCATCTGTACACGTTTCTCCGAGGCACATCTCTCCAAAATAGATTATGCTACCGCAGTCACGAACGCACTCTTGCCGATATGTCAAAACATACTTCGACCGAGCAATTCCCTGTCGCATGCTCCATCGCACAGACCGCTCTGAATATTTCTTCGTGCTTGTGCGGATGAGTTAGTTGCACTCCGTCGTCTTATATCAGTTTCAGTTCAGTTTTCAGCTCAGTTTTATTCCTTAAAGGCCGCCATTTCAGGGGGTGTTACATAAGGGGTTGGATTACATTTGTAGTGAGGAAAACAAACAGCTATGGTAACTTAAAGCAGATGTTGAAGCGATGGCGACGATGTCATGGGGTAGGCCGTTCCAGTCCGTGGCTGCTCGAAGAAATAACGAAGCTGAAAACGTAGTAGTGCGTGATAGTGGGCGGGCAATTGAAGGGGATGACTGGTGCGGTGAGATATGCGTGATGCGGCGGCGATATACGGTGCTTGATTGAGAGAAGAATAAAAGAATTTGTGATAAAGGGTGAGGCTAGCAATGCGACGACGAAAAGAGAGGGGTGGCAGTCCGGATGTAGCTTTCAAGGATGAGACACTGACGTCATATGAGTATGAGGAATGAATGACTCGGGCAGCACGGTTCTGCACAGCTTCCAATGCGGTGATTAGATATGCTTGTTGTGGGCTCCAGATGGGGGATGCATAATCTAATTTGGGTCTTATAAGTGATTTATACGCGAGCAATTTAACATTTGGTGGGGCAAGACGAAGGTGACGTTTTAGAAAACCGAGTGTCTTGTTTGATGCTGAAATGATGTTACCAATATGAACCTGCCATGATAGATTAGAAGAGAGGGTGACTCCTAGATATTTATATGATTGTACTTGCTCAATCTGTGTGTTAGAAATTGAATAATGAAAGAGATATGAATTGTGACGACGAGTGAAGGACATGAGTTTACATTTAGTAGGATTGAGGGACATTAGCCAGTTATCACACCAATTTAGTACGTTGTTAAGCTCTGTCTGAAGAGTGTATTGATCGTGACAGTTATTAATGCTGCGGTAAATAACACAATCATCTGCGAAAATTCGAATACTACAGGAAACATGCAGGGGCAAGTCGTTAATATATATTAAGAATAGGAGGGGACCGAGGACAGAACCTTGTGGGACCCCTGAAGTAACCGGGAGAGATGTAGACAGATGGCCGTTTAGACTGACTGAGAACGGTTAGTTAGGAATTCTTCAATCCATTTGAGAGTATTAGGGAGTAGGTTCAGCTTTGAGAGTTTTAGTAATAGCCGGCGGTGGGGAACCTTGTCAAAAGCTTTGGCGAAATCAAGAAAGAGGGTGTCTGTCTGCATATTACGGTCTAGATTAGTGTGCAAGTCGTGAAGGAAAAGCGCTAGTTGGGTTTCGCAAGAGAGGCCCTTACGAAACCCATGTTGTGAGGGGTGAAAGAAATGGTTTCGGTCCAAGAAGTTTACGATTTGTGAGTAGATGACATGTTTCATGATTTTACAAGGCACACTAGTCAATGAAATGGGGCGGTAATTCAAGGGCGAGTCTCTGTTACCTGATTTGTAGACTGGAACGACCTTCCCCGTTTTCCAATCAAGAGGCAAAATTCCTGAGGAGAGTGACTGTGAGAAAATGAGACATAAATATGATGCACAAATTGATTCCACGTTTTTCAATAGTTTTGAATTAATCAGGTCCATACCAGCTGATGATGAAAGTTTCATATTACGAAATATGGATGAAATGCCTTCTTCGACGAACGTGTCTGCCGGCATGGGGGTTTCTAAGTTAAAGGGTGGTAATTGTGAAAGTGCGTTGGGTTCGGTAGTGAACACAGATGTGAATGCATGGTTAAATATTTCTGTGCAATCATGGTCAGTCACTGCTTCATGTGAATCATTCGTCAGTTTAATATCGGGAGGATGTGTTGGGTTTAAAACTTGCCAGAATTGCTTGGGGTTTCTTATAAGTAAGTTTGGTAAGTCATTGTGATAAAATGAGTACTTGGCGTTACGAACAGAAAGTAGGTATGATTTTTCGGCCTCGAAGTATTTTCCCCATGCGGCAGGCGTGTCGTTTCGTCTGGCGGTACGAAACAATCGTTTCTTTTTGTTTTCGAGTCGTTTTAGGTGCTGGGTAAACCATGGTTTATTGCGATTAGTATGAAAGGTAATCCTTGGTACGAACATATTAGTGAGATGGTTTAATTTGTTCTTGAATATCAGCCAGTTTTCATGAATTGAGCGAGTGTGAAATGCGGATACGTATTCAGGAAAAAAGGTGTTAAGTTCTTCAGTTATTGCATTATAGTTACCCTTATCGTAGAGGTGTATCGTTTTATCGGATGTCTGTTTTTGAGTCGAGGTAAATGAGAATAAAGCGTGCATGACTTTGTGATCGCTGATTTCAGGAAGGTAACTGATGGATGATACATTCTCGGGGCTGCTTGTTAGTATCAGGTCGAGTGTGTTTGCTGATTCTCGTGAGACACGGGTTGGTTGGGAAATTAATTGAGTGAGGTTAAAATTTAAACAGACATCGATGAAGTTCTTCGCCTCTGCATGACACGTTATTGTGGAACTAGCTATGTTCTGCCAATCAATATCCGGGTAGTTAAAATCACCAAAAAGAAGAATACGGGCATTTGGATATGTGAAAACAAGTTTATGAAGGATGTTGTTCAGATGACGTGGGAAGTCTGGACTAGTCTGGGGGGGGCCTGTAGCAAACGCCAAGCAGAACTGTTACGGGGGGAGCGCGACAGATGAGCCATATGGCTTCAATGTCGGATGCGACGTCAACAACAGAGCATGATATGCCTCGATGAATGGCAACGAGAACACCGCCCCCCCCCCCCCCCCCCCCGTTTGCCTTTCCGATCGTTTCGATACACTTCGAAGTTGGGTAAATCGGCCAAAATTTCCGCATCCGTTACGTCACTATTTAGCCAAGCTTCTGTTAGTATTAGTATGTTGCTTCCGGATGACGACATGATGTTTGATATGAGTTCGCGCTTTGGAAGAAGACTACGGATGTTAGTGAATATTATCGAAAACGAGAGAACATTGTGCGGTGGAGAGGGTTGACGATTTGTTAAAGTTTTGTGACGGGGCAATTGCTATGCTATTTCCTTAACGGTTTGGGATGATGCGTCAAATACATAGCGTTTTGAGCCGATGTGCAGGGTTTTGAAGCGCAAGGAGTACTTGTTAGAATTGGCTTTGGCAAACACTAGTAACTGTTTACGCGCGTGTCGAACGGTGCGGGAAAAGTCCTCTCCAATACTGTAGTTTGTGTCTTTTAATTTACGGCCATTTGATAACAGTGCGTCTTTGGTTTTATGAGATAGGAATTTTACGATTACGGGACGAGTTCGGTCGGCTGAATGATTTCCGAGGCGATGCGCTCTTTCAATGTCGTTAAGTTCCAAGGTTATATCAAGATTATTTCGGCAAACATCAATGACTAGTTTTTCTGACTCAGCCCACGTTTCAGCGCTAGCAGGGTCAGGGATGCCATAGAAAATGAGGTTATTCCGACGTGATTGGTTTTCCGCGTCATCCAGGCGTGTTTCTAGTTCTTCAATCTTTTTAGCTTGGTTGATTGTGGTTGACTGCATTATTTCAATATCGTTTCTGAGGTGAAGAAGTGTTTGGTAATGCGCTTCGAGATCGGCCATTCGTTTGTCTAGGCTTGCTATGGTTTGATCTGTTGTGTTCAGCTGTGTTTTGAGGCCCTGTATTTCCGTAATCAACAGGGTCTGTCCCGCGTTTGGCTTCTGTAGTTCAGCGAGTACAGCAGCGTTTCCCTCAGGACCAGGGTTAGTCTCAACGTCACCTGATAGCATGAGCAAGGAATGAATTACGTGAGCACACTCAACGGCAATGGCGACACAGCAGTGCGGGCTTCGAGGATTTCCTTCGTACGCCTTCATAACTTCCTTTAATTCGTGTCGAAGTCAGTTTAGGAGAAGCAGTAAGATGATTTGTCACGCACAACCGTTATTCGTTCGTTGGGAGCATTTGCGGTGTTTTCACTCTGCGCTAGTGTGTATCACTGTTTTTGCAGTTATCTTTCCCGTTCCTCATCCACTTCCAAGTTACTTACGAAGGTTGCGGCATGTTTCGGATGCAATCAAAGTCCGCACGCCCGAAGAGTCCTCGCTCGCGTGCGTGTACGGCAGCTTCATCGGCCACACACACGCACTATCCTCGTCAGACTTTATTGCTCATCCAAACTTTTGCGCTTTGTGAACCGTATTTGCGTTTTCATGCAAGTGCTTCATCTAGAGCTTCTGTGGGCTTTTCTTATTTTCTCTTGCTTACTAGTCTGCCATTCATCTCCTCTTGCTCCCTCTGTATCGTTCCGCTCAGCGCGCCTTTATGCAAAATGGCAGTCAATTCTGTTTGACGGGCGATATCAAAGTGTATGCCCGACGCACGCCGTACCTCTTTTGAAATCTGAAAGGAAGAGGACTTCTTGGCAAACTATTTTTTAGTGTTTTCACCGGCGCCCGAAGCGCTTTTTCAATGTCGAACTGCTAAAGACAACGTACCATCTTCTCCACTCACTAAACGTTTTCTGTTTTCTTTCTTGACTAAACCGCAAAACCTGCGATGCTTGATCACTCTGTGGCATTTAGAAATTTTGTATATAAGTGTTTTAAACGCTCTTCGTACAGCCACGTTTTTTCATAATGTTAGTTTCTCTTCGGTTTGAACAGAAGCGTTTTTTGTACAGCCCTTTTACTCTCAATTTTAATTTTTCGATTGCCGTGCTGACTGCGTCACGGGTATCATAGGTATCTTTAGAAATCCCGTTTGCACAACTTGTTCCTTGTTTTTGCATAACAGAACGTGGGGACCGAAAAAGACAGATACAACTAATCTCCCCTTTTCTCAATTAAATGTACAGCTTGAGAACGTGTAACAGTGGACGCAAAGCTAAATGTTTACCTGTGAAGCATCTAGGTAACGAGTGGCTGCGCCGTCACGTGGTGCGGAGCAGCTGCTGCTGCCGGCGGTGCGGCGCGTCGGCGAAACCGAGCTGCAACAGCTGTGCGCATGCGCCGTGTCAAGTGGGACGAAGATGAAGAAGGAACGCCCAGCGAAACGGAGAGGCGAAAGACTGGCTTTGCAATTCGAATTAGCTAGTTCCACCCGGCCAGCTGTAGCTATCGCGTCACTCCAGGTTTAACCAGAGCTAGACCACCGCCAGTATTTTTGCTTCGGTTATTACTTCCTATACCCATGCTTTTTCCCTGCCCACCTGGACAACATGGATGGCAAATCCTGCCACCTACGCGGCGATGAATGTAATGCACTTAATGCGCATCTATTTACCCACTGTGCGCTCACGAAAAGACACGGCACAGCATGCATCTGTTGTTCTTGTTTAAGCTTGCAATAGCAGACAGCTACGCTGGCCGAAAATCGAGGCGCGCTGTTGTTGCTGTTGTCCTAACAGGTGGTACATACCCACACTGAGGAATAGGCCAAGAATCGGGAGGCATGCATGAAAAGGCTATTATATGGTACATTTTCGTGGACAAACAAGGAGGAGGAAAAAACAACAAAAAAACGAAAAGGCAGATAACGCGCGAGGAGGAGCAACACCTGGAGGTCCTAATACAAGTAGCTAATGGACTGTAAAAGTGAATATAAGTAACATTGTAAAATTTATCAACGCTTTCGATGAGATTCAAGTAAAAATTTTGAGCGGCGGAAATGACAGCTGTGGCTGAACCGAAGTATACGCTAGCGCCAAATGAGAGCAAAATCGGGCTGCTAAATTAAGGCCAAGCTGGTGCAAGCGTTTGCTCAGCAAGCTTTTTCTCAAAGAAGAGAAGCGGCGGCAAGACAGTGAAAATTCTGTGTAGATTCAAGTCCACGGCACAACGCGAAGATGGCAGAAAGCGCCAAACCAGACTTACGCAGACAGAAATTTAGCGTACACAGCGCTCTACATTGTTGTTGTTGTTGTACTCAAAAAGATTATCGCGCATACCCACTACAGGGGATTGGCCAATATGCAGACGGCGACTGACAGGCGCTCAAAACGGTAAAATTAAGACATTAATAAAATTAAATTAAATATAAGAATGCATATTTGTTGTTTGAAATTAAAAAAAATCAAACACTGTGCGATTGGTGCCATATTACTTGAGGAGAAGAAGAAGAAGAAGAAAGAAGTCCTTGGTGGCCAGGCAGGATGTACTGGTCGTCACAGCCGAAGACGTCTAAGGCGCCTGATGTCGACAGCGAGGACGTCCCAAATCGTGAGCCACGATTTGTCGTTCGCAAGGCCGTCGCGAAGTCCAAAGTGTCAAAAGGAGAGAAGAAAGGACCCCGTTTGTCACTGCCGCTGCCGCAAGTACCCATTCTGAATCGCACCCCCTGGAAAGGCCAGGGAACCGTCTATAACACACGGGAGGCCGGACCTTTCCCTAACGCGGCGACGGAAAAATCTCGATCTGCACGCAGTTCCCATTCCGAAAGGAGCACAAAGGTCGACACAAATGAGGGCTCTCAGCCGCCGCTGGAAACGAAGCAACACACGTGCGTCCACGAGGTGGGAAAGAAATGCCCTAATGACGTGTGCTTACTGGTGCACAACCGCGAGGAGCTGACGACCAGCAGCCTGAGACAAGCGCTTACTCCCACCATGCGTTCTTCGCTTCTCAAGGAGCTGAGAAACACCAAGAAGTCTTCGGTCAGTTCGGGCTGCAAAGACATAGCTGCCGCGAAAGGCAGGAGTGGGTCGCAGGCATCCACGAAAACGCCTGGAGAGAATGTGCAATCGGAGGAGAGAGGCTCAAAAAAGTATTCCTACGGAGCTCCCGAAGAAAACTCCTCTGGCCTATCTCGGACATTAGCCGCACTGGCTAATGTATCCACCAAAGCGCCCGGAAGTTTTCCAGACAAACCTCCCGAAAAACTCCCAGACAAAGAGGCCGCATCTTCGAAGAGAGCATCCAGTGGTTCTTCAGCAAGAGGTCCTACAAACTCCGCAGCCCGGGCAGGCGCTACGGCGCCCGAAAAAGTGAACCTAAACATTTTGACCAAGGTATTGGGAAAGTCCACCATACCGAGTGGCAAGCCGCTTGTCAAAGCTGTCAAAGGTGGGCCAAGAATTAAAAGGAAGTCGAAGGCGAAACCATCAGATAAGGATCAGGATAAGCCTTCTGACAAGAACATTGACGCAGGGGTTGAAAAGCGACGGCAGCCAGACAGAGTTCTTGACAAGACCCAGCAAGACAAGGCAAGCGACAAAACCAGCGACAAAGGGTCCATCAAGAGCGGCGACAGTAAGGCTCAAGACAAGTCTGCGTCCCAGCCAAGAGACGATTTTGACAAGGGCCAAATGTCTGGAACAAGCTACAAAAGCGGCGGCACAGTCAAGAGCAATGGCGATGGGAACCAACCTGTTGGTGCCACTGTCGATACATTGAAGTCAGGATCACTCGCGTCGCGGACCAGCACAGGACAAGACTCGTCGAAAGGAGGAACGAAGCCTACGGCTACTCCCTGGACCTGCAGTCAAGTCCTCTTGATCACCCTGCTTCTTCTGGCAGCAGTTGCGGTCGTCGTCACGGCAATATTTCCTGAAGCGGTTCGGAAGATGCTGGCGCTTATATTCAGAACGGACAAGACGATGTCCTTACGCAGTCCAGAGGATTCTATCCTGGACGCACCGTGCCTGACACACAAAAGCGCCGCCGGAAAGCGTAACGTGGTGGGATTGTCGAGCGCTGCAAGCGATGAACCAAAAACAACGTCTCTCGCGCTTCACCTTGACGCTGCAGACGCCCGATTTAGGCCAGTTGTGGGTCGCACATAGTTCATTTAAAAGACAGACGTTCGACCTGCGATGCGCCACTGAATAATGGATCAAGATTACACATGGCTCATAGCGCACGTTATACAGGTGTTATCATCTGCGGAGCGTTACTAATCGTTACTGGTGCGTTTATTTCTGTCGAAATATCGGTTATGATTAGTGCGAAATGTGATCGCGGACACCCGAGAATCGCCAACCAGGACGATAAACAGAATGAAAAGCATCAAGCTTCCATGCTTACGATATTTAGGTTTGTAAGCGTTCTCAACCCTTGGTGTGGGAGTACTTGACAGCGTGTTGGGGTAGATACTCAGTATCGACTCCAGGCAAGTCTAATCGGGCAGCACTCGTAAAGTCAGCTTCCTGTGTTGCACGTTGCATTCTGGCCGTAATATTAGCGCAGCAGTTGTCGAATTCGCCTGCAATTGAGCGACGTTTTGTCTCTCAGGGGAGCTAAGAAGATAACAGCAAGGATGATTTATGTGTTTTATTTACTTTTTGTCTCTCAGGGGAGCTAAGAAGATAACAGCAAGGATGATTTATGTTATTTATTTACTTCCTTTTGTGTTTGAGTGGAATAGGTGCGCGTTGTTTTGAGAAAAAAATTCTACACAAACATGCTGCGCTTTCAGTAAACCTGATGCGATAAATGTCGTGGCACTCCGTAGTGATCAGCAAGAACAGCATTGCTTACAGTGGCATGTATGATGATCCATACTACAGCTGAATAAAGTGCTCAGCTGGCTTGCTCATTTCACGACACTTCTTGTTACTTTGGCCCCGGCGATGATGTCTGTCTCAAAGCATAGCCTTTATGTTTGCAGCGAGTTTCAATACCGAAAGGAACCACCGAACAGAAGAGACTTCTGCTTCGGGCAGCGCTGTTGGGAGCGTATACAGACCCATTAAGTGTACAGATTTCACATCTTTAATGACTATAGTTTGTTTCATAAATACTTCTTTTGCTTATTTTGAGGGTGGTTGGAGGCATTGTATTCCGAATGATCATGACACCATATTGCGTTTCAAGATTCAGAATCCTGTTTGGCCACGCGCTGACGTTTCATAGCACATACGCTACGGCTCTGGATACTGAACTACGTGCCATGATCCTCCAAAACGAATTTCGGTGCATTTTCCGCAGAAAAGCCACCTCGTTATGATCGTGACATTCCGACTGGAGCCACTCGTATCAGAAATAAAATTGCAGGGGACACTTGAGCCTTAAGGCTATGACGCGAGAGCGCTTGTATATAGAATTGATCATTGTCAACATTAATCTCCCTGTAGTCTAACCACTCCTTGCGCATTGGTGCAGCGGTTAAGGGAGGCGCCACTGCCCGGCGATACCAGATGCTGCCACCGATGGCTCTTGTGCGACCCAAGGAACTCTCCCAGAGCAACCTCTAGCGAAAAATCATTAATTTAACTGGCACCTGCCACGGTGGGCAGTTTTCTCACATTTCGGTGGGCAGGTTATGACGACGCCGCAAAGACCACGTGACCTAGGTGGCCCATCTGCCTCCTATAACCTAGTTCTCTGGGGATTTCTTATGGATTTTTCGCTTATGGTCAACGCCACCAACGACGGCGATGCCAGATTTTCAGCGACGCAAGTTCCTTAATGCTATCGCGTTAAAATTTCTTTATTTTGAAAACCGAATGGACATATATGCACATAATATTAATACATCTGATGACAAAACGTGATATGAACGCATTTAATTGTGTCATGATGATGACACTGAACGAGTAATATAGAACAAAAAGCCTGTTAAAGCAACCATGCTGCTTAGTGACGTTAAACTCGACTACTGTATCCGAAGCCATAATCATCATTATCAGAAGTTTCCCACCCGCCGCACGTGGTGCGATGCACGCGTCGCGTGAGAGCAATCAACGCGCGCCATAGCGCGAGCAGAAGAAGAAGAAGACCTCCGAAAGAGCTAGCATATTACTTGAGGAGAAGAAGAAGAACAAGAAGAAAGAGCTAGCAGGTCCTACAGCGCTCCCGGCCAGCCATTAGCCATGCAGAATCGGCGCCGTTCCCATGCCCGCCCGAAGAAAGGCACTGCCCAAGGGCAGCCCGCGTCCAAGCGGCAGTCGGTGTCCGGTCATCGGCCTGAGGTGCGGCGGATTCCGTCCGACAGCAAACTTGGGCGTCGCATCATCGCCCCCAGGCCGCTGCCCGTCGAAGGCACCGAAGAACACCAGGCCCCCACGGTCCCTGTGTCCCGCATGAGTGGCTCTCCCGCTGCGCTCGCGAAGCAGGCCACCGAAACACCAGGCACTCAACTGGAAAACCGCACGACAGGTTCCAGGTACGGGGAAGGGGGGCGGCTACACCGGCCCTCAGCGGTTAAAAGGGCGCAGTATTACTCCGAAGGACAGGGTAAATTGGAGATACAGGGGAGAGGCCTTTGCCCCGCAGTGGGTGTAGTCAGGCTGATGATGATGATGACTACACCAAGGGCGCACCTCTTTGATCTCGCCAGTTATAAACTGAAAGTGGAAAGGAAAGGCAGAGTTAATGATAATGAAAATGCCTGGTCGGCCATCGTGCACATGCAGAAGAATATAAAATGAACTAAAGACCAATTTGTGTTGTGTTAATGTAACGAGTTCGTTGTGATTGTTGCCTTTGGTGGATGTAAGCAAAGAACATTCACACTGCGCGAAAAGATCAAGGCACCGGCCTGTCGCTTTGCTGGCGCTCTGCATCATGAATGTCGAGGCCACGGTTCCTAAATCTTGACCTACGTTAGAGGAAGTGAAAGTAGTTAAGATTAAAATCCTGATAAAACTGCGGTCTTGAAAAAGGTCTAGTTTCTGGAGGTTAACAGACGAACGTGACACCAATATGAGCTGACCAATTACCTGTTTGCAATGCATTCTAGACATTTGCTAGTCATGAAAACAGTGGTTTTAGGAGCACTGGGTAGTTCCTCGAAATTAGGGAGATGTGGCAATCTGCTAATCTCTGAGTTTTGCTCTAATCAGAGTACCAAACTAACACATCGACCCTATTGCAGGGCAAAGCTTGTGTGATTAAAGTGTTTTGTACAAAAGGAGGTTTCTGCTTCAACCATCGTACTCCAGCAACGTTGTATGTAGCATTACGCGAGCAATTCGCCTTTGGCAAAGTGCCATCAGCATTATTGCGCCGCAGATGTTCCGTAATCATGTATTATTTGCATCACTGAAGCCTGTCAGTTATACGTTTAGGAACAGAAGTGCTATTACGCGATTGTTTGGATATGTGGTTTAGTAAGAGCCGCTTTTCTTTATTTGATTCCTCAAGGGTCTCGTGTAAGACATTACATGAAGAAGATAGCGCCGTTTGTAAAGCTTACTCGTGAGGATTATTAGAACAGTCACTTAAAACTGCAATTTGCCCACTCAGTTGTTTGTGAAGACGTTTACAGCTACTGAGCCATCGCGAGAAAATGGAGGAAAGTCATGCATAACAATAGTGCGCTATTCCGCGCCCCATATTTTGGAATTAAGAGGAGATGAAAATGTCTTTTCTTCTAGTTGGCAGCCATTTGTAACTGGCGGTGTGTTAAGCAGGGTTGCAGGGAGTGTGCGGCTGCACTAAGAAGAGCCGCCACTGCCTCCCTGTTATTAGGAAGTCCGTCCGCAGCTGCAACTTTGCAAAGGACAGCGCGGAGGCTGGCAAACAGGCCACGTCTCCATCTTCGACAAGCAGGACCAGCACCAAGACACTTGCCACACCCACCGATCATGAACCGGCAGTTAAGGTGAGCTCGTTTTTGTAGCGATAGGTACACTACGCCAGCCACTTCGCGAGGTCAGCGTGGCTGCGCGCTGAGCCATGGCACCACCGCTCCGCCAGTTGTGCGCATGCGCGGAGTGACGTCATAGCCCGCAGCTGGTATGAGCGCCGCGCGCTTCGCCGCTGCGCGAAATTGTGCGCATGCGCGAAGTGACTTCAGAGCACGAAGCTGGTGTGCGCGCCTCGTGCCTACATTACGCTAGAATTTCTAGCCTTCAGCGTGGCGGCGCCGTGGCTACCGTGGCAGCTGCCGGCGGCGCGGCGCACCGGTGAAACCGAGTGGGGAGCAGTGGAGAGGAGGAGAGGGGAGAGAGTGAACCCACGCCCAGGGACGAAGATGAAGAAGGAATGCCCAGCGAAAGACGGCGGCGAAGGACTGGCTTTGCAATTCGACTGAGCGAGTTCCTCGGCCAGCTGTAGCTTTCGCGTCACACCAGGTTTAACCAGAGCTATATGTACCACAGCCATTTTCCTACTGGGTAATTTGTGAGAAGACGTAACGGTTTGCTTCGCAAACAATTTTTTTCGCCTGATTATAGGCATATCAGATGTGCACAATACTGTAATGTGCCTTAATTTTCGCACATTGTTCCTACATTAGATTAGAGGGATTCAGCAAACAATCTATAGAACAAAATTCATCACCTCCTTCGATCATAAGCTTACCTTCTTTAGTCAGAAAGGATTTCGGCCTTCAGTCCTCGCCAAACTGACCTTCTCAAGCAAAGATGGTCACGAAAAGCCTGTTTCACAATGCTGCCGAGGAAAAAATGACAGTCGCAAAACACCCCAAGAGAGTTATATAGGCATCAAGGTCCCCTTTGAACAGGAATCGCCACTTCTATTAGAGCTATGCCGCATTTCCTGGTGGAACCTTTGTCTCTGGGACCTTTTTTTGCCACAGCTCATGTCTCTAAGACGGCGATTTTATGGCTTAAGAGCGCAAGTTGTTGGGCTAGTCGGTCGTACATAAGCAAGGGAAACGCTCAAAAGAAGACACGGACGGGATGAGATGCGCCCTTCTTTGTGTTCTTGTCGTCCGTGTCTTTTTTTTGTGCATTTAACTCGCTTAAGTATTTTATGGCTCTTTGTGCATTTGGAGGGCTACTAGCCTGTGAGCTTAGGTGGCGGAGTCATTTTTCTTAGCGTCTCTTGGTACATTACCGAAAAGATTGTGCATCGACATGTTATAACTGCACCCGTTGAGATGCTTTAAGTTGCTAGGTTGGTGTATAATATCGGAGACAATATTTTTGTGCTTATTTTAGACTGCACTGATTGGCTGATGAACTAGCCCGAGCCAGTGTCAATACACCTCCAAAGTAGCCGGGCGATGGTGCTCTTCAACTTGCTTCTGAATGTACCACGCTGCGCCATCGCGTCGCAGTTGAAATTCGACACTGGACCGGCGGATGACGAAGACCACAAGAAGACCGGCTTCGCAGCGTTGAGCAGCTCTTCCGCAGGGCCGCGACGTCCGGAACGACGGGTGCCGACGCCTCGCGGGGGCACACCTGAGCGTGAGGGGCCAGTCGCGTCGCAGGAGCAGGCTGCGCCGACTTACCGCGGCCCCACAGGGTGAGCGCCATATAATTACACGATTCCACTGCGAACTTCGTCAAAACGAAAAAAAAATTTTTTCAGGAGCACGAAGTGGCTTTCATTTCTGCTTTCGCGTGTGTCCTCAACACTGTCCAGTAGTTCTTTGCCGCTGCCTACGAACGGCAACATGCCATAACCTGCGTAGTCTTCCTTGTTACACTGCGAGGACAGTTCGCAAATACCGCTCTCTAACACGGTCTTTGCTTCGTGTTGGCTACCCTGCCACACAGCGTCAGCATGATTTGACCAGGTTTCATGACGAATAGGCCTTCCAAAGGACACTGCCTTACACGAGCGAGTTGTACTGTACTTGCACGCAGGACTCACTTGGTAACCGTCGGTGTCTCCATGATGCTCGTCGTGGTGATCACCGTGCTGGCCATGATATTCATGTGGCCCCGACCCAAGACCCCTGAAAGCAAGTCGTCCAGCGGAAGCGTGATACCCGAAGGCAGCAGCTCTGCACCCACCACTTTCGCGTGCGCTCCTCCCCAACAGCTGAGCGTGTGGATCAGCGGTGCCGAGATTGTTGGCACAAAGGGTCGCTCCGCGAAACGCGGTTCGGGCAAGAAAACGGTGCGGCACTTTTTCGGCATCCCGTACGGCACGTCGACTAGCGGCAGCCGTCGTTTCAATTACTCCGAACCGTTTGACATGCCTGTAAGTTGCTTTTCCAATTTCTTACAATGCGTCGCTGCCCAGTAAATAAAGCGTGCAGCACAGAATGTACATCCCGCTCTAGTTCTTGTCTGGGAGTTACCAGTGAAATATTGATGTTACGGTGAAGTGCCTTTTTCAGAATTTGGACGAGCTTCAAGGGTTCGAATGTATGAAAAGGGACGGTAAACTACACCAAGTTGTTTTTCTGCGTGCGGTTGAAATCACGACGTAATCGCAGTTAAAATCCATGGCTAGATTAGGCTTCTCTGCACAGGACCACGCTCCCTGGAGAAGCCAGGTGATGATGTCATCCACGTAACCGCTAAGATTCGCACCGCTTCCATGGCTCTTCCTTGCTTAACTCAATGCTTAACATAGAAGATCCATTGATGTTTGTCTGATTCTTAAATCTGTTCAGTTGCCTTTAAGCGAAGTTTAAAAGGAGGGCACTTTATTGCGTGACCTTTGAGATGATGTACACGCTAAATCAAAAATGCGGAAAAAAAGACTAACTGCGCCGCTTACACCCTACATCGAATGATTGTTGCTTGGATGACGAACGCTTTGCAGAAACTGTCTAAGCGAGCAAAAGTTGCTCTTTGAAAGCATCAGGGTTGCGGCAACGCAACTGAGCGCATAAAGGAATCAACTTGTAGTCGTTTCTGGCTGAGAGTGTTCGGGAGATGCTACCTGTATCTCACTTTTGCTGCATGCACAATGTTGATGCCCGGATATTACTCTTGTATTGGCGGAGAATATAAAAGTTAGCAGGTTGTCGTGTGTGTCAGTTCTTAACAACGCAGCCCAAGATATGTGCTCCTAGTCAGTGTTGCAGGACTGTTGACTCGTGTGACGATACACCTAGAAAAGGTCTGCCTTACTGTGCTAAATGAAGTGGGAGGCTAAACAGACAACGTCTTTACTGTTACTTTGGGATGAATGCCGCAGTCTGGAAAATTCGATCAGAATACAGCACCTTGAAAGTTTTGTGGTATGAGAAAGAACTTATTAACCGTGCCGTAAATCAAACATTGATTTCTTCTGAAATATTACGCAGGCGGATTTTTTTGCGATTTAAATACCAGACACAGAAAGGAATAAAAAGCTGGTCGACTGGCTTCCAAAACAAGAGATTCTGCCATGTAGTGCTTGGTTTTAAATTACGACACCAAGTAAATTGGAGTAAACAAAGGCAGTTGAAAAAAAGTACTCGACCCCCCCCCCCCCCCCCCGTTATAAAAAAAATTGTCAGAGGGGGGAGGGCATGAGGAGAGTGACATGTAGTAAACTGCATTCATGGGAAATGTTCAGGTACAGCTAAGAACAGATTTTTAGTTCTGCATTGTCCCGCAGATAGGTGATACTGGTTTGATCTCCTCTTTTGGAAAAAGCACCTCGATTATGCAAATAAGTCTCTGAACTTTTTTTTACTAACTGAGGGAGTTTAAATCGCATGCACGAAAGAGACGCGTCCGCGTTACTTTATTCTGCTCACGTCACAGGTGCATCTTTTGAAAATATGTATTTACCATTTTCTTCTTTTGGCCCTTCATTTACTAGTAGCGGCCACTTGTGGTGTCAGGGCTGATCACTACCAAGTGATGACAGTCGACGAAAGAGTATTGACTGAGCGTATGATCAACGGCACGAAGTAAAATATATCACTGAAATAAATGTTGTGAACGATTTTCCAAGCGCCCACCCGTGTCCCTTTTCATCTAGCGCTGCTTTAATTTCAACCACCTATATCTTAAAACCTATTGAATTTTCTAAGCTGACGAATGCTTTTAGTCACTCAAAAAAATACATCCCTGGGTCACGTACAGGTGATCATAGAAGTTTTGACAACAGGAAATCCACGAAAATGCCTAATTTCTTTGAGTCTAAGCTTACAGCCAGGAACTCAATGCTACTTTCAGCGCTTCCCTGTGAAACCTGCTCAGTGCAACCTTGAACGTCAAGCTCCGACTTTGCTCATGCATGATCAAGCCATACAGAAGATAGCCGTGTTCTGAGAACTTCTGTGAGCATCTGTATGAGCATCAAGTTTACTGTATTGGCTGACGTCCCTTGTTTTGCGTTCATATGTAACCCTCAATCTCACAGCTATTTTCTAGGTTATGATCTTGCGCTCTAGCGACTACATGGTAGAGAGTTATTTTGCTTTTCGCAATTTAATCATGGAACCCATTGTCGCCGCCACCCTTCGCTGAAACTTTTTGTCGCGATTCATTCCACGCGCAAAAGGGGTCGTTCAGCGCCCACCAGCACGGGCCGCACTGCTTCCAGCCCTTGGTCAAGCCGTCAGTAAATATATCCGAGGATTGCCTGACGCTTTCCATCTGGACGCCCTTCATATGCCAGTCGGAGGAAGCCTTGAAGACGGTCGTGGTGGTCGTGTCCTCCGACTGGTTCCAGAAGGGACACGCGAGCGACCACGAGGGTGCGTGGGAAGAAATAGCCTCTCTCGACGTGGTGGTCGTGGCGATCAACTTCAGGCTTGGCGTCTTCGGCTTTCTGCGAGCAGCACCCTCAGAGAACGTTCCAGCCAACGTGGGCTTCAGGGACATCATAGCGGCTCTGACGTGGATTCAAGCCAACATCGCTGCCTTCTACGGGGACCGGAATGCCATGGTCGCTTTGGGACTCGGGTCCGGTGGCGTGCTGCTGTCGCTGGACCTGCTGTCCCCGGAGTTCGGAATGAAGGGATTCTTCAAGCGACTCATCTTGCATGGCATGGTGGCCGGCTCCCTGATGCCTCGTACCAGCGTGGACAACATGCGAGCCCTGGCGAGCAATCTAAACGAATGCTCCGGCTTCACGTTGAACCTGACAGCTCTGTTGGTGTGCCTCAGGAACACGAACGCCCTCGGTCTGCTGCTCGCTAGCCTACACATGAAGCCACTTCGCTTCGTTCCAAGCCTGGACGAGAACGTCACGTACGGACCACCGTCGCAAGCCGCTGTCACTCCGTGGAGCGCGTTTCCAATGAGACCGATGAAAGGCGTGAGCGTCCTATGTGGATATAGCAAGGAGGACGGCCGAAAGTTCTTGAAAGGCGTGGTAACTGAGTCCGAAGGCGTCGCCAGTGAAGCGGATCCCAAGACAGTGGTCGGCCACCTCACGCACTTCTTCGCAATGCGGAGGGAGCCAGAGATCTACGAGGAGCTTCCAGAGAACGCCAAGGGTGTTCTTAGTCGGCCGGGTCTCGATGGTTTCGGCGATTTCCTCGCTGACGCCATTTACTACTGCCCGTTGGTGGACATGGCCATAGCGACCACTGCCAACAAAGGCGAGGTCTTCGTGTACGCCAACGCGGGCAACGAATCCTTCGCGCCGACAATGAACTACAGTGAGATCATCGCCTTCGCCAAGACTGGGTGAGTTTTCCTTCTGTGCCACGAAAGGAACTTGCGCTCTCGCATCAAAGTTGGAAAACAAATGTCCTGTTTGAAATTAAGAAATTCTAAATGATCGCCATGCAGAGTGACACGCACTGCGGTGCATGCACCTATCCCTGTATAGTGCTGCCATGCTATTGAGGCGCTGAAACACGCAAGCTGCCTGCTCTTCACACTATCGTTTAAAATAGTTTTTTGTCTACGTCATGAGATATCTTCCGTTTTAGGCATTATATTCGTCAGCTGCATGTCCCAGGCTTGTTACGGCGTGCGCTCGCTGTCCCGGCACGTGCCTGCCTTTACAAAATAGTGTGCATAGAGAGTCTATAGACTTCTTATATACTTTATTGCTTCCTATAGATATTTATTTGTCGATTCATAGTCTATAGGCTGTCTATCAACAAAAGTCTACTAAACGTGTATGGCCATAAATCTATAGATTGTCTATAGGCTGCCTATAGGATTTGTATTGCCCATAGACTGTTCTCTAGGGTTTGTCTATAGAAAGTCTATAGAATTTAGAGACAGAAGTCTAGAGACAGTCAATGGACTGCCTAAATAATTTTTTCTAAGAGTTGTAGTGCTGCTTCTCTAGCGCGTGCCTTTTGCGCTCGCTGCTCATTGTTCGACTGAACGCAAACGGCACGCGTGGTTGGAAACGGCCGCAGCTGAATTGGTGCTTTTCACAATCAGCGAGTTCTGGGAACAAAAACACTTCGTTAAATAAACTTTCTCCCGTCGAAAGTTGAAAAGGCTAACAAAGGAGTATACGAATGCATGTCAGCTGCACATTTCGAAGGAGCCCACCACTGAGAGAAGCAGGGTTGTACAACGCAAAAAACACACATAGTTCAGTACTAAAGATTCCAATGGCGAACTCTGAATTAGATTGTGTAACAAACTATATTCAAGCCTGGCATTCAAAAGTGAACGTGTAATTCTTAGGAACACAGGCTTAAAAAAAAAGACCACGAAACAGCTGTCACCAGGCGGCCACTTCGGGCTGGCAATTGGGGATCACGGATTGATTAGGAAACCATTTATTTTCGCTCATTTCCATGATGTAGGTAGTTGCCTGTGCACTTCACTGCACAACCCGAAAAGTGCATGCATAATTTTCAGGTTGTTACTTCTAGTAAGAAAATGCAGCTTTTCCATGGTTTAACTTCCGTGTTGTAAAAACTTCCTTGCACACCTGAAAGCGTATTCTTCTACAACATTAGGTCATAACGAATACTACCGGAACGTAAACTGTTTTTTGTCTTTGTACGCATTGTGAAGAAGGCCTCGCAATCAGAAGTGGCGTAGAGCGGTAAGAACAGGCGTTCCCAATCTCTACACCTCTGCAGCACCGGAAGCATTCACGAATAGCCACCAGAGGGCAGTCCCGTCGATTTATGGGCGCTTTTTATTCTCGACAGGGAATGCATGCTTCCACTCGTATAGACGACCATGGTCCTCTATAACAACAACTGCCTTTCGGGGGAAAGAAGGAGATCGGGATATTAAAGTGACGTAACTGACCTCACTTGAAGGCCACAAATATTTTCCCAGGGGGCGACGTGGTTGGTGACATTAGCAGAGAAAGCGCGAAATAACTCATTTGAAAATGCGCATGAGGGCGAAGTCTTTGTCCCCAATTCATTAAGGTGTTTCACCTGCGTTGGATATCTCCAGGTGCTTGAGAGAGGCCTCTCGCGTTCATTCAAGCGAATTTTCGTTTTTTTTATTCGACCAGCTCGTTGTTGTCTACACTGAGCTTTTTTCTTTCGATGTCTATTGCTGCGAGTGACAGCAAAGTAAACAAAGTACGAAAACCGCACACCTGGACATGACACGGTCTTGTACTGTGTGCTCGGCCCACCGAACTGAGATAGAATAGGAACATGGTCGGCGCTGTGAAACAAGTGAACATAACTGAACAATGGAGGGAAGAAAGTCCTCCGAAACTGTTTCCATGCTGCTGGCTTAAAGAAGAGCGATCATTATTTCCTACTGCGCTATGTACCGCAGCAATTCCTTGAGGCACCACGTCCAAGTTTGTGACGGCAAATTTTCAAACATTTTTTCGATGCGCCTGGAGCTGTCTTCAAGAATTCAGTGACGCCGGCTACATTTCATATATCTGATTTACAGAATGGTATGGCCATTTCGTGCTTGGAAAAAACGATTGCTTTTCAAAAAGATGGACGTCGCGAAGCTCAACGGTGCGCCAAGGAAGTACTGTCTGGTGCTGTCTGCTGCTGTAAAGTTTTTTCTTTTTTCACCTAGTGGTATGTTTTGTTCAAAGATGTTTTCATTGCGGAAACAGCTTCGGAGATGAAAAAAATCATTACTTGGGAATATATGTGCCGTTATGAAGACTACGGCTGCTATTCATCAAGCCTGAAAGTATGCTCGTTTTTTTTTTTTGAAGCGAAAATCTTACGCTAGGTAAAGCGGTCTTCGAATAGGCAGCACAACGACCTTGAACGACCTTCAGCCCAACCAAGGATAGCCGTGTATGAATATATGCGGTACAGTTATGGTGTCGAACCCTTGACTCCTGATCTTTGACCCATGACGTTTAGTTGACCTTTGACATTGGGTAACTTTTGGGTTGACCTTTGATCTTAAGAACATCCGATTGGGTGATGTGAAGCCACGTGATGACATCCGGTGGGGTTGTCGTAAGATCATGTGATACCACGTCATACCCACGTGGTCGTGCGGATATATATATATATATATATATATATATATATATATATATATATATATATATATATATATATATATATATATATATATATATATATATATATATATATATATATATATACATACAACGGCTGTCACGAGCGTGTAGCGCACGAGCCTCACGAGCGTGTAGGGCACGAGCCTCAGACGCTTAGCAAGCGTGCTTGCTTTTCGCTCAATTCCAGGGCTATCTAACTTAAGCCACTGACAATTTTTTTTGGGAAGTAGGGGATGAAGTAAATAAACGCGCTCAAATTTTCACATATTTCTCGTTAATAGCACATAATGCTTGTCTGAAAGCGATGTTAGGTACTGTGCATATGAATTCGGTAGACTGCGGACCAGTAAAGTAATATGCATTGGTGCTTAAATTTCGCAGTGAGGCTCCGTGGTCAGCCTTCGGCACCGCCGAGGCCGTCTTCGTCATCGACGGCAACAAACGAGACCTCGTGAACAAGTGGCGCTCCGAGCAGTGTCAGTGGGTGCAGCAGCTGTCTCGGCGCTTGCAGCTGCTCTAACGGGCGCTGAATTGAACGCCAGTGTTGCTCGGACACCATAATATGTATGAGCGCCCGAGTGTTACCCTGTTTTCAACTTGTGGATTTAAATTTGTGACTGGATTGAAAGCTAATATTTTAATCACCGCAGACGACTGACTTTGTAGACTACAGACAGCAATTGTGTAATTTATTCATGTTTCATGAGACCCCATTTATAAACTCAACCAAACAGACTGTGACTGCACTGGCTTGGAACGTTGTTGGCATGCGAGTGAACCATCAGACGCACACACAGACTGTTTTCGGCGAGCCAACTGCTTGTTCTGCCTTTTAAAGACGGCTCAGAAGATGCTTGGTGAACTGGTGGGAGAGGTATTCTTATCTGCGTCGTCGATTAGGTAGATATCACTTTGAGCTGTCACCTTGCTTGCTGGCGCCCGCATATGGACAAGCGGTGTTCGCTGTGCTCTGGTTGCCTCATGTCCGCAAGCCCTGGCCTACCGGATTACGTTATTGCTAGCCTTATGAGAGAAAGCACCATGCTTTGCAATGTGTGCGAAGCTGACACGCTGTTAGCACCGAATCAACGTTTGCCCTAGCACTCTCATCTTTTCCACGAAATTGCTAGTTTAGAGACTATATGCCAACAAACATAACTCCGAGGTGTTTTGTTATTATATGACAGCTGCTTTTTCTTCGCCGAGGCCTTTGTGTGCAGATGTTTAGCCGGAATTCGTTCCTGAATCTCAAAGTCATAGCACTTCTCAGCGTGTGTAGTGGGTTGGTTTGCGTCATTTTCATCTTCGTTAGCGCTCAAATTGCTGCACTACGAGTGGACGAGCGTACGTATCGTTTTTAAGGAGAGAAGGTGTGACGGGAGAGAGGGGCGGTAACAAGAAAGCAATAGCCAATTTGGTTTCAACTTAAGCGACCCAATAAATCGTTGCCTATTATGCGGGAAATGCGAGCTTATCGTACGCTTAGCGACTTTGTGTTCTTTGGCTAAGCACGCGACATGGATAAGCCGTAGCAATATCGCGATAACCTGCGCCTACAATTTATTCCGAGCTCGAACTGCCTTGAAAGAGCAATGGGTAATTGAGCGCAGTTGTGAACATTTGGCGACAAAATTATGCCGCCTTTCAATTTAAAGCACCCGCGCCTCGATACTGATTCATTGTCATGTTGTGGTAGTTGAACAGACCGCTTCCAATCAAGCGACACGAAATTTGCGTATCCGGATAAATTCTCCTCGACTGTTTTCCGAGCCGAACTTAACTTGTGAAGATTAGCATTTAACACACTCAAAAGTTCCATGCAGCAGTGAAGATTTGAAATGCACTAAACAAGGATTTTACTGCTTGTACAAGGCTAAGCGCCAACGATTGGAAACGCGCGCCACCTTGCTACCTAAACAAACTGCTCCACCGCTCATGTTAATGTGAAGTGAAGTGTACTGCACGAAGCAATAGGAGTGGGTCACCGCCAGCCCTTCCTCCCGTCCGGAAAGAAGAGCACAGTGCGCAGGGTTGCTTCCTCGTTGTCATCCGTCAGCGTCGAGGGTGCACCGTAACCTTCGCTGCTCGAACTCCTCGCGTCGTCAGCGGCCTGCCTGGACTGGACTGGACAGTTGCTGCGCCGGCGTGGCCTGCGCGTGCTCCAGCAGCTGTAGTGCCGTGCCGATAACCATCCGGCAGCCCATCGTGAACAAAACTCACTATTGCGCTTGCACCATGGATGCGATTTGATTCTTATCGGACACCGAATTCTCTGCTGCCATTTTTGGTATACCGGCTTCATATACTTGTTTTGAATTTTGTGCTTTTCAAAGCGTTGTTTCCTTCGTTTATAATGTACAGTTTTTTTTATTGAGCGTAGTATTCTAGATTTGCATGCAGCATGGTTTTGCATGGAACTACATTTTGTTGTGATGCGCACCCCTAGTGCGGGACTGTTAGTGACGAAGAGCAACTTCTTGTGGTACCGAACCCATAAAACTGCTAACAGCTTTTTCTCTGGCTCATCTGCGTACAATGTGAGTTTAAGAGATGCTCAGCGTGACTTGAAAAGATGAACTAAAAAAGGCAGAAATCCTTGTAATCTTCATTCGGCGGCGAATGTACGGCCACTTTGGAAGAGGCTTGTAGAAACATTAAGGGGAAAATCCGCCTAATGCATCTTAAAATGAAATCTTTCCAAAACAATTTCTAGTTTCTGCTTAAAAATGCATGTGCACAGACGTGCGCCATACGTGTTAAGGTCTTCACACTTACCGTCGGGCGTTCGAGAAGTTTCGGTTAAAGGCCATGCTTATAGTACGGTGCAACTGAAGTCCACAGTGAAGCTCCGCCAACATTCAGGACCGCCGCAAAGAATTCCTCCACGACAAAAAAGTGGTTAGAGCGCTCGGCTAGTGATCCGAAGTTCCCGGGTTCGAACCCGACCACGGCGGCCGCGTTTCTATGGAGGCGAAATGCTAAGGCGCCCGTGTGATGTGTGATGTCAGTGCATAATAATAATAGATCCCCTGGTGGTCGAAATTATTCCGGAGCCCTCCACTACGCCACCTCTTTCTTCGTTCACTCCCTCCTTTATCCCTTCCCTTACGGCGCAGTTCAGGTGTCTGCCGATATGAGAAGCAGATACTGCGTCATTTCGTTTCCCCCAAAACCAATTTTAATTTTCGGTCAGAATTTGTATACTTAGCTTGTTTAATATAGTAAGAGATTAAACAGTTGATGTCGTTCATTGCTACAACAGGCCAGCGGAGTAATAGGATGCCATGGACCATGGCCTAATAATAATAATAATAATAATAATAATAATAATAATAATAATAATAATAATAATAATAATAATAATAATAATAATAATAATAATAATAATAATAATAATAATAATAATAATAATAATAATAATAATAATAATACACTGAAATAATGATTGGTTTTAGGGGAGAGGAAATGGCGCAGTATCTGTCTCATATATCGGCGGACACTTGAGCCGCGCCTTAAGGGAAGGGGGTAAAGGAGGAAATGAAAGAAGGATGAAAGAGCTAGGTACCGTAGCGGTGGGCTCCGGAATAATTTCGACCACCTGTGGATCTTTAAAGGCGCCCTCACACTAGCGGGAAGCTTCCCGCACCGGCACAGCGTCAACGTCGACGCTGCCTCGCAGCTCCTCAGAATGACGCTCATAATGCGCGCGTTTTCTCGCTGCGGTTGTCTTGGAATGTAGAGAGAGGAGGCGTAGAGGGAGGACCCGAACGAGCAGAAAGAAAAGGGGATAGTCACGTGACACTAGAGAAGACTGGGAAGCGCGCTCTTTTCCCGTGTCGTCGTCTTGATCGTCTGCTAGCTCTCCTCCCGTCGCCATTTTTGTCTCGAGGATGGCTGGTACGAACGATGAGCTGTTGGCTACGGTAAACGTACTTATTGTTTGTTCGCTGCTTCTGCGCCGTTGCTTCTGCACCGTTTCAAGTCGCATGTTCATGCTGGCAAAGCAACCGCCGAGTGCCCGGCCGAACGCGCGCAGCCTCCGCCGACGGGGTCACTGAACTGGGACCGACGTCACGGTGCACGGTCGGCGCCCATTGGCTGTTCTCGTCAGCGGCACTGGAAAAATAGCTACAGGACCCATCGCTCTGCGGGACGGCACAGCAGGCTGTCTGCGGGAGAAAAACCGGCTTGTGCGGGAAGCGGCGCGCGGAAAACGTTCTGCGTTGCGCGTTTTCCCGCTAGTGTGAGCGCGCCTTAACGTGCACTGACATCGCACAGCACACGGGCGCCTACCTAATGCTAGCAGCTGATGTTTTTTTAAGTTGTATCCTAAGTGATAGTAAGTGACGACATGTTCAGCCTTTCCATTGCGAGAGTCACAGTCCTTAACCTGTACGTGGCAGACCGTTGAGCTTGCCTCTGGCGCCTATCTTGCTGGAGTAACACGACCAGTTCCTTCAACCTCGACCGCCGACATCACTTCCTTTCGATAGTGTTTAACGCTGTGGATTTCCTTGATAGTCGCGTTTATTTAAAGGCCCCAATAAACTCGCAACCTAGCTACAGAATGAAAAAAAAAGGCACGCATCCAGAGGACATAGCGGAGGTATGAACTTACGGCCTCTTTTGCTGTTAAGGCGAAAAGCTGCTAACTTTAAGAAACTTGGACTTGAACGACAGTGTGAACGGTAAAAATCGAACAGGAGTGAAGTAATACTAAAACGCGATTGTGCTTCTCGGTGCTTCTTTGGATTTTTTCATTGTCAGTGCTCGCAAGTCTTTTGTTTGGGTCTGAAAGCTCCTTGCTTAATATTGAGCGCAGTGTTTGGTATTCAGTTTTGAATAAGCGTTCAATGAAGTATTGTATGTCAACTTCACTCAGATATATCTCAACATAATTCTTGCACAGCGCGTGTATTTTTTTTCTAAGGGGTGACACTTAAGACCACTTGTAACTGTAAATAGGAACCGAAGCTGTTCGGAAGAGTGCGCGCAGTGCTTCCATTTTGTTGTGTGTTTGCGATTACAGAGAGCCACAATAGCGAGGCTCGGTATGGGTGAGTGGCGTCCCTTGTTTCACTAAGTTGTCATCTATTTCAATTAGCGCTCGATGACCGAGGGGGTTCGTGAGAGGGGTCGTAGCGGGCTTTCTTCGCGTCTGTGGCCATTAGGAGGAACGGTTGGAGACAACCGTACATTTTGTCACGTGACACTGCGGTGCATGGCCGAGAGAAGACGGAGAGGGGACGCCTGCAACCATCGCGGCGTTTAGCTGTTTATCTTGATGGGATTGCGTTTAATGGCTCAAGACGCCATCAGGGCTAGAGCAGCGCGAAACAAGCATGGCTACGAATGGGGCGAAGAGGAAGCGGTACATTGTGTGCTACTCTTAGAAATGGAAAAGACAGACGAGCGTTGAAAGCGATACATTTTCTCTAATTTCCTCTACTCTGGCAACTGTTAATTAGCTTTATGCATTATCCTCGGGGTGCTTGACAATGTTTGGACAAGAGTACTCGTCTTCGTCTTGGCAAGAGCGCTCATCATTGGCGGGGTTTAAATAGGATCTTCACTCCGAGTAGGTAGGCCTGGTGGGGCCTCACCGGGCCTTTCTCGTCGGAGTGAGAGCCCTATTTAAACCCTGTCAAAGAGGACCGTTTTGCCTCACCGGGCCTTCCTACTCCAAGTGAAGACCCTATAAAAGCCCCGCCAATGATGAACGCTTTGCCCAGAAGAAAACAAGTCCTCTTGTCGAAACATAGTCAAGCACCCTGAGGCTTTCCCCTTTCTTGTCCACTTTCAAAATACAATCAGCCATTATGCAGAATGACCTAACATACGTGCTGATGAATTGACATCGTTCACAGCAAAGAAACACTTAGCATAATGTATTATAGAGAAAGGCGTTGCCTAATTTATCCTTCCGTTTGACATTGCAGCCACCTTTCTGTTTACCAAAGACGCTTGAGGCGTCAATTGTGGTCGAGACTATGTATTTCTTCCTCCCTAAGCTGTGTTCACATTTTATGGTTATGTTCTTAAAAGAATTCTTCTGCGGTGCTGTGTTTGAGTAACGTTTCTTGCATCTATGTATTGACGTTGCTAAAAGAGAGCAACCCTCAATGGAAAAATTATGTCGAGTTCTGTTTGTGTGTTTTTTTTTCATTGCGCTTGGAATGCCTTGATCACACATGCTGCTACGGTTTTCTTTCGTACTCCCGCTAGGCAGTATATCTGAGGTACGGGGCCATGAGAGGCTAAGCATGCAAAGAATTTTTCATCGATCATTCTCGCTTTCAAGAAGCCCTGTTCTAAGCCCAAACAGCCCGTTTGAATTGCTTGAATGCCCATGCAGTCGACAAAACATGTTAGCAAGTAATAATAGCACTAGGCACATCTGTATCCACAACGCTGATAAAAAGGAGTATACAAGAGAGGAGAACACTACAGAAGGCGCAACACGCAGAGGAGAGACGCCAGTAGGAGGAGACAGAACGCGCGAGAAAGAATTGCAGCTGCCGCGGAAGCTTTCCAGACACGCAACAGGAACGGTGCTCGGAACATTGTGGGCAGGAAATGGCGGGAAGCGAAGAACAGAAACTAAGGACACCAGTTGGCGCTTAATCGAGGTATATGCGCAGTTGTACGGATGCATCACCGCTAGACGGGGGGCATCCAGGCGGACCGGTTGTCGCTGTCACCCACTCACCCCTGGCTTTAGTCAGGGACGACCATGAGAGCTGCTGTCCCTTCGTATCGCGCCTAATGGGAAGCTAAGGCACATGTCCATGGGACGGCGCAACCATTACGCATGCGGCATTCCAACGACGACTCTTTTGCTATTAAGGCGCTGAGGTGGTGCACAGAATGCCAAAAGCCCAACAGTAGAATCGCGATTGCACGATGCAGGACGGAAGAGAGGCCATTTTGGCACCGGTGGCAGACGTTGGTGACGGTTAAGAAGCAGCCAAACGACGAGAAACACTGTTCCAAATCGTGAAGATTTCTGAGGACAGTGCTCGCTATCTGCTGGTGCGAGGCATATGTGCCGAGAATGTAGGGGGGGGGGGGGCGTAAAGGAACGGCAACGAATTTAAGCCGCGACTGCAGCGTTTTTTTACTACTGTGTGCAAAAGAGTTATACAGGATAAAAGGGTTAGTGAAAAAGCACTCGTTGGGAAAAAGCGGATGATTGATACTGCCAATCACCGTCATCATTTTAAGAGCTGTGGTAGATAATTACGCTCTTACAAGACAGATCGCATAAATGCGCTTCAAAGACCAGCGAAATATATTCCGCGCAGCGGATATCCCGCTCCAACGCCCTCATGTACGGGCAAGGGCGAAAGGCTTTACTGAGTTAAGGCTAAGAAATCCTTAAGAAACATCAACACGAAACCATTACGCAAATGATTGTAGGAGTGCTTGAAAACAAATCAAATAATAAGCGATGGCGAAAATTTCTGCCTTGGCCTGAAAGATACACGCGGATCACGGAAGCTGAAGGATGCAGGGAACGCTCTCTCTTCGTTGTTACGCCGGTTTGTGCAACCGTAAGCAGAACAACCGTCGGCATTTTGTAGCTGTGCAAACGCGGCAAAGTCATATAATAGTTTTTTTCGGGGAAAGGAAATGGCGCAGTATCTGTCTCATATATCGTTGGACACCTGAACCGCGCCGTAAGGGAAGGGATAAAGGAGGGAGTGAAAGAGGAAAAAAAAAGAGGTGCCATAGTGGAGGGCTCCGGAATAATTTCGACCACCTGGGGATCTTTAACGCGCACAGGAGTCATTTTAGTCACAGTTCCTGAAGAACGGTATATTCTTAGCTGCAGACAGTTTGTCCTTAGTCTCGCCCTCGCCTCCTGCTTCCTATGTTCTAAAAACTTGATTTACTTTATACGCCTTGCTACTTGAATGGTCGATCCACGTACTATCTCCCTGCGATTTAGGTAAAGTGTGCTCATGCGCACTGCCGGACGCGTATACGCACTTTCTAAGAGAGGTTGGCCGCGACAAACCAAGCGCCTTGCGACGTCTTGCGACACTTCTGCTAGGCTTTCCAAGATTGATGCCCACAAAGCAGCCGTTACTCCCTTAGACAGGAACCAGGAAGTTCAATTCATTTATAGCATGCTTGTAACGCCTTACATTTTGCGGGACGAACACAGAAAAAAAGGAAGGACGCTTGTCTTGTGGCCTTTCATTACTTCTTTGCTTGTCCCGTAAAGTGTGGCGCGCACAACCATCTAGGCCCTGTCCTGTCCCCCTTTAAGTGTAAGAACTCAACAGGCACTCTCCAAGCCATGCAAGCTAAGACCTAAAGTGCTGCTGCGACTTGCGAAAGGACGAAAGGTCATGGAATAGTAAGAAATGAAAACACCGGAAAAGACTACAGATATGCAGGGCGTCCTACGGCGCCTTTTTGTTGTACATTTTGCCTGAGACATAGTGAAGCACAATCCGTCAGAAGCGGCACGCCTGAAGCCCGGGCTGCGCAAAACGAGTTGCGAAAGCTCAAGACAAATGGTGCTCCACAACACTCTTGAAATTGCAACGCTTGGCCTAGAAGCCGCGGCACGAATCGGAGGAGAGTAAAATATGTTCTGTTTACGATGGAAGTTCGCTTCATTTCTCTTCACTTATGTGAACTGCCCTTTGTGGAGACAGCGTTATTGTGTATATATTTTATTGTAATTGAAATGGGCTTGATCAATCATAATGCTATTCATATGGTGAATGTTGCGTTTTGTACAAAGATTGGCTGGTAGAAACGAGCAAAAAACGTTGCGCTCGGCGAACTATAGACTAAGCTTCGAGCCTGTGCAGAAGCACTGGCAGGTTTTATCGGTTGCACAGTTTCATAAATATTTGTCTTGTTGTTATTTGCAAGCTAATCAGCGATGTGGAAGCAGGAATCAACGCCCAAGAGATGCACGCCGACGCACATGAGGAAGGAAATAAAAAAATGCGTTTAATTTTTGCTCCCATAAGCAGGGAAGAGTGAAACTCATATAAGACTGAAATTTATTCGTTGTCTTGTTCTATAAAGAAAACAGGATTAAATAATTAACACATCGATTAAAACTTGAACAATGGCCTTCGTATCCATCTCTGTTCTGCAGAGTTGCGTGGCGTTACTAAGTCGTCTATCGATATTAGGCTCATGTTAAAACTTACCACAAAGTGTATGCTGGCCAAGCGAAATCTCACCGTTGTTCTTTCGGTCACGGGTAAGACGAGCTACATCTGCACCACTGAGGAGCATTCATTCATATCGATGACATTGCGATGACAAAGTCGAACCATTATTTGCGAGAACTGATCTGTTCTTTCATTAGCCTCTCCTCCTCGCCATCCGTCAATGGAATCTTCTCCCTGGCACCATTGCCGCTGCCAATGATTACGAAGCGTTTGTAGCCGCCCTAAAACGCCCCTTCGAGCTGTAACTTTCATCCTTCCATTCCTTTTTTTTGCATTTCTGTTGAAGCACTGCTTTCCAAGAAAACTTCAATGTTTGTTGCCATGCGCCTTTATATTTTGAGCGTTTGATGCTTTTCAAAATGTTCCAGGCCAAAGAATTTCGTACTTATTACCAATAATAATAATAATAATAATTGGTTTTTGGGGAAAGGAAATGGCGCAGTATCTGTCTCATATATCGTTGGACACCTGAACCGCGCCGTAAGGGAAGGGATAAAGGAGGGAGTGAAAGAAGGTTTGTGTTGCGTTGTTTTACTGTTGTTTACCCTTATGTAATGCCCGCTGGGGCCTTTAGGGTATTTGAATAATTAAGTGATAGGAAATGTGCTTCCAACGGGGCAACATATCTGGCTAAAGAGACAGCAGCTCGAGCCTATTCTCATGACTAACGCAGTAGCAATAAATGAAGGTACCCTGAGATCGCTTGGCCAACCGCTGAATCAGCGCTTCGTATTTATTGAGATCGTTGGTTTGGCCGACATCTCCACAAAAGATAGGGCCATCAGCGGAAGCAAATTGAATGTATAGTTCGCCCCCCAAAGCAATATCGGAGGCACTGAAGCGGCAACGATTGATAGCGTGTGTTCCAGCCTATCTTTTTTCCTTCGCAAAACGCGCGCCAAATCGTTCCGTCGTAGATTTCACAGTGGTGGTATTGAGCCCTCAGCCTCTTCGTAGAACGCCAGCGTCCCACAATCTGCTCATCTTGTAGCTTCGATGTATTGGGAATGCGGTTCTTTTTTTCTGTTCACTGTTTGCTATACCCCTGAAGAGTATAGAGCGTATTAAGACGCCACTGCGGCATACTGCTTGCCATTTCCACTTCACTCGGAAGATGGCGACACATGTTTACTGCACGCATGTATACGCTTTTTCTCGCTGTACGAGTGTAACAGCAGTGAAGCATGCAAAGAAGTACTTAAAAATTCAGGGGCACTTTGTTCACCTAAAGTGCAGTGAGGCGAAAGCCTTTAGCGCGTTGTTGCGGCTTGTGTTACTGATATGTGGTTAAGACCTTAATTACGTACTTGCGTTTGTACGCATTCTGAGACTCCAATGAAGCGAGCGCTAGGAGGGAAGATTGTGCGGCACCCGACTCGGTCGACAGCTGCGAGGCGTCTCGCGCGGGTGCAGCGCGCGTGCAGGTGGCGTCACCTCGCGCATGAGCAGTGAACTACTAATGGGGCAACATGGCCTCCGCGGCGCTTGGAGGATTGGCTGGGACGATCGCGACGAGCCGAGTTGGGGGGGGCCGCTTTTCCACAGCTGGCATGACGTCACGTACAGCGAGTGCCCCTCGCGGCAGCGGCGCGCAGCTGCAGCATGGAGGATTCGCTGGGACGATCGCGACGAGCCGAGTTGGGGGGGGTGGGGCGCTTTTCCACAGGTGGCATGACGTCACACATAGGTCACGCTAAAGGTCAATGGTGGATTCTCTGGGACGACGGCCAAGAGCGGAAACCTCGAGCAGTATTCCTTTCGCAATAAAAACACTTCGCGAACTCACCAACTTGAGTGCCAGTCTATTTCTTTTATGAAGATCCGACACAGTGGTTGATTGGTCAAGGCGCTCGGCTGCTGAGGCCAAGGACGAGGGATCAACTCCTGACCGCATCGGCCATCATTCAAATGCGCGTAAACGCAGAAAACACCCATGTGCTGTGCTACGTCAATGCACGGCACAGCACCACAGGTGTCTGAAATTAAACCGGAGACCACCACTACAGCTTTTGCAGTGCGGTTCCGGTGTCCAACGCAAGTGCGGCAGTCACTGCGCCATTCAAAAGTTATGATTCGTTATTTTTTTTAAAGTTGAAAGCTCTTTTAAGTTCTAGTAGTACTTTTAATCAGTTCCCTCATAGTTTGTGAAGTCTTGTGTTGGATCAATCTTGAGAACATCAGTAAGAGTAATGATGTACTGCCTGAGCTGGGCAGCGGAGATTGCAGGTGCTCTGCCAATGGAATTCCGAAGTACGTCCTCACGCCTGAAATGAGAAAGGCGTAGGAAACTTATACCTACTCTCATCTCTTTGCTGCGGCTCTTCCCTGACCTCGGGGTGACCGCAATCTTCCCGTTGTGCCCCACGGGGATAGCCATGTCCTCGACTTCCCACTCAGCCTATCAATTTTGCTCGCGGACATCCCTTACTTTTGATTTGTGTATCCGATATTCTGAGGCTGCTTTCATCTTTTGTGTGATTGGGTTGCTTTTGTCTGTACTACGTGTCTGCTTGCTCTGAAAATGATTTTTTTATTTCCCTTTTGTGTGTTCTTATTTTACTTCCCCCGTCTACTCAGTGCCACAAACACCACAGATTTTTACCGGTAGCGAACTTTGCTGCATGAGCGAGTTGCTCTTTAGTTCACGCTTCAGCTCAAGAAATATTTCTGAGTGGTGCCAGGCCTTCTAATGTTTTCTTTATTTGGATACTGTTTTGACAGCTTTCAATACGATGAATCTCCAACGAGATGTATGAAAATCCAGACCGACCGAAATGGCTGTTACCGGATTTAGAACATTTTTCAATGACTGGTTCACTCCTAAAACCAGGATATGAAGGAATATGCGCTCTGTCGGAGGGCTTTATATTTCAGGAGTAGAATACTCCCTGGAAATTACACTCTTTGAAAAGGTTGAGAATAATTCGGGCTAGCCTGGGTTCAACAATGTATTAAAAAGATGACTATGACTATTAAAATATATCCAAGAGAAAAAAGAATAGAAAATTCCGCTAACCGCCCATACTAGTTTCCTTAAGACGTTCCTGCCCCCGTGTTTTCTTGCATGTAGCTGGTGTGTGAAGAGAGCTTAGCTGAGTACCAAATATCACATATGAACATTTAACAAGACAACATAAAGCGACAGTTGGTGCATGCGAACTAGTTCAGCATTTATACGGTAGTTAAGCTTCAGTTAACCCTAGGGCTGAAGTGAAAACACGTGAAAAGAATAACGAAATGCCGAGATTTTTGTTTTCGTGCGCCGCTGAAGTTCTACCTGCGCACAGTGCATCCTGTCTGGCATGATACATCGCCGCCCTACATACCATCATAACTTTGGCGGTATGATTTTGAAACTACTAAATGTTTGTTATTTTGCTATAAGTGTCACCTTGAATAATACCATCACATGAAGATATATTTAGGGAACTTGATTCAAATGGCGCGCAAAGATTTTCAGCGCCGCCATGAATGTTCTCGCAGCTGAGTAATAAATCCTCGTAATAGCGGTTTGGCATGAAGTCTCCGGCATCTCTCGGACGTCATCCACCATGGCGCGCACTTTACCGCGTCGCATTTTCCCCTTCACGAAGCAAAACCTAACTTCCATAAAAGGGCTCTCAATCTTCTAGGACCCTGCCGACGTCGCATTTCATCATTAGGAGCTGCTAAACAACATACATATTACTGAGCAGTACACAAAGAGAAGTAAATATGAGAACCGAAAATAAGAGAAACTGAAAACCGTTGAGAGCCAGCCCCTTGCTAGCCGTACCTCTGCCTCGAATGCCAACAACGAAAATGTGATTATTACAGTAGCAGCGATAAAAGTTACGCATTGCCTCCGAAGGACGTTGTACGTAAATGTTTTAACTCGAAATAAGCCCAGAGAACCGTAACCGCAATATATATATATATATATATATATATATATATATATATATATATATATATATATATATATATATATATATATATATATATATATATATATATATATATATATATATATATATATATATATATATATATATATAAACGTGGCGAAGAAGAGCAGTTGCTGGGAGCAGGCACTACGCACGCTATTGCAGGCACTGGAGTCTGTGCAAGGACTGTGGAAATGAACTGCGGTCTCTTTTCTTCTGCGTTACTTCCTTACTTTCCTTTTATTTTCGTTTTACTTACGGGCCACCTTATCTCAAAACCAGAGTAATGAAGTTGAAAATGTCGCTGAAATAGCAGCGCTGGATAGTGGAGACGCACGGCGCAAGGAGGCCCAGACATAAAACTCAGCTGTTCTCAATTTAGCATGGAACAGTTTAGCTTCTATGGGAGACATGCCTAGCGTGGTAAGGTTGGGCCCCGTTGTGAAAAATGAACATGCGGGAACTGCCTCACTCATTGTTCGACACCTGAGCTACGACGAAGGGAAAGGAATAATAATAATAATAATAATAATAATAATAATAATAATAATAATAATAATAATAATAATAATAATAATAATAATAATAATAATAATAATAATAATAATAATAATAATAATAATAATAATCAATCAATCAATCTTTATTTTTCGGTGCCCAGGAACAACCCATAGGTCTTGGTGCTGGTACACCATTCACACGCACAAAACGTAAATTTATTTCACTACAAAGGAAGACACTCAGGGGAGGTAATGCAGCAGTCAAGGCGATAGAAAAAAAAAGACACATAAAATAGGCGTGACAGCAAGCATGAAGCAAAAAAGCGAAAACAAGAAAACAGCGAGAACAGCGGTAAATGAAAACAGCTAGAACAGGCAACAGACATATAAATAACTAATGAAACAATAAACAAAGAGAATGAACGACCGATAACAGCCAAGTACAGCATATAGCAAAATACAAACAAGAATAAAGCCAATACTAATACGAACGAATAAGAAACCTCTGAAATACAAGCTAGAAATACAATCATACACAATAAGAAACGTAATTAGTGAACGCGTTACAGACAATCAGGCGTGAGTATACAGTATTAAAGAAATAATATTAATGAAAACAAGTACACGTGATGAACAATTAAGGAGAGAAAAAACAATATAATATAATAATAATAATATTAATAATAATAATAAATGGTTTTTGGGGAAATGAAATGGCGCAGTATCTGTCTCATATATCGTTTTGCTTCCATAAAAACGCAGCCGCCGCGGTCGGGTTCGAACCCGGGAACTCCGGATCAGCAGCCGAGTGCCCTAACCACTGAGCCACCGCGGCGGGTGGAAAGGAATGAGTATAGTTGAGAGGAGGAGGATAGAAATGAATGTACATGTTTCAGCACGGCCTAAAGGATGCGCGTGTGTAGGTTTAGCTCAGTGCGTACGCCCGCATAAACCAGCTAAGACGCAGTGTCTATTTCTGAGTTGTTTTGATGCATGCGAGTAATGACTGTGTGAGAATGACAAAATTTCTGGATTTAATTACTGCGCAGTCCACCGTGCAGCTGGTGTACCGACCGATTTTCTTTCAGGCTGTGCTTACCGCATGAGTTCGACTTGCCTTCGGCGTGTGTTAACTGTACGCATAAGTACGCAGATCACATTTAGCAGAGTAGTCCGTGGTTTAAGAATGTGGTTCTAGCACAAAATGATGGGTATAAATTTGCAGTGCGGCACGAGTCCACTGCAAGGATTCCTATTCTTCTGTGCTGCATTTCCCCAGACGCCCGTTGATCGATACGCTATTAACTGGCCCTGCTCGCAGGAACAGTGCATGCTATGAAGGAAACTTTTTTTTAAACAAGCCTGGTGCATCTAATCTTATAATAAGTAATTAAATTTGACTAGATGAAGCTTACAGTTCGCAACAGCCGAGACTGAAGTTAGCAATCGTTCGCAGAGTGCAATCGTGTCAGGAGAGTGGGGAGGTCAGTGAGAATGATCAATGACGTCTTAACAGTAAACAAATGTGCGAATGCTGATTCGCATGATTGGAACGGCTGCCGGATTGAGCATTCAATTGACCCTCTCGATATAGCGTAGCGAGTGCTGAAATGTAGTCTGAGAAGAAAGTAATCGCGTCCTGTGGATAAGAAGGCGGGTTGTGTAGGTCAGCAGCTGCGTAAATACACAAACGTTTAATGGATTCACTTCACATCCAGACGAAGTACGGAGATTATGCCTGAGGATGCAGAGCCATTGACGGAGCCGCAAGCAAAATTCTCTAATGGGAACGGCTAGAAAAGAGCAAAGTGGGCCGTAAATGGGACCTCTCTTCCAAAAGAAAAAAAGAGAAGTTTTGAAAAGAGCCGCTATGTATGTGTGGCTGTGTAGGTTCGGTATGTAAAAATTACGGAGACCAAAAAGAAAAACACACATGTGCACTGCACTAAAAATGCTATATCTATCATATTTCTTAAGTGCCATATGCGTTTTACGCTGCACGTCGTTCTGGCTAGCCCTTAGAAACTAGCCCAGTTTTCTCAGCAATAGCGAACCAGCTGCATGATGCGAATGAATCACGTACGTAGCATACTGAATGGGATAAATTTTACGGCGTACCTGTTCAGGCTAGCTAAAACAAATTGCATGACTACACTGCTGATGTCTCCACCGGATATTTACCCTCTGGAAGGAAGAAAAAAACCTTAGTTCTGACTTCGGCGAAAGTCGACAAGCACGGTGCTAACCACCACCGCTCGTCTCCGTTTTTATAATACACCAGATAGGCGAGAAAGATCCCCGTTTATGTGAATCGTATTCTGGTGCTTACAAAGAACGAAGAAAAACAAACACAAACTATTGACGTGGAAGATTTAATTTCTAAAATACTTTTTTAGTCAGAGGTCATCTTTCGATTATGATTGACTGATAGCCAGTCGAAATTTCTAGACCCTTCCATTTTGCTTCATCTTGAAGAGCTTGCTTCACATTCGTCCTGAAAAGAATGAAGTCACAAAATTTCTTTTTAACACCAAAACACCGTTCAGCCTTTCACGTGGGGCGCATCCAATATCCAGAGTTCCCTTGAAAGCGCTTATGACTTTCCTTTTGAAGGCCATATCTCTTCTCTTTACGTTGCTGCCTATCCCCTTCATATGCGAACCACGCACATTCTCTTACGGTTCCGGTGGTACTATCATCGACCTCATCCCTTACAATCGCGCTTGCACCTCTTCGGTGCCTGGAAAGCGGTGGCTGAAAAAAAAAAAAACAGCTGAGCTTAGTGCTGCCTACTGTAAACAGTTTGGACACTCGATGTTTTTAGTGCGCTAGCACTTATAGGGGCCATTCCCCGGATTTAGCCGTTGTGTGTTTGTCTGAAGCCGGTTTTGTGGCAGGCTGCTCACCTCCCCACCATGTTAGGTGGCAGCTCAATTAATCGTGCGAGGCTGCTCAGGAAGTCCCACAGATGGCAGGACCTGCCATACAAGGGCAGTGGCGCATCGCTTGCCTGCTGCACCACTGCGCCAGGAGTGGCAGGGAGGCTCCCAGGGATTTATGAATGTAGAGAGTGACAATTCTGCATATATTGACATTAACCCATCGCCGCTGTTTGAGCAACTGCCATCCGTGCGACACCGAATCTGAACGCCGGAACGCAAGAGACAACCGGACTGGCAGCGCATCTGACTGAGATTTAGCCTAACAACTGTAATCAACCATCATTTTTTTTATAACGAAAGTTCTCTCCCTGTGGTCGTTGCGTTTTGATGACGAGTAAAGGTTAATAATATCGTAGGTTGTAGACAAAATGATCTTGCCACAGTCAACACGTAAGTCAAACGCGTGGCCTGTGCCCATATTCCATAAAGATAGGTCTAGAAACTATTTCCAAATAAAACAATAGCAAAGTGATTTTTAGTAGACTAAGACATCTCCATTAAAAGCCACTGATCCTTGCAAAAGTAGACTTGACGTTATCGCGGCAAAGCTGGGTGCACCAACTTAAATAGTGGCCACGTCTTCTCACATTTGGTCGATCTGTAAAATTATGAGATCTTTTTGATCACACCCTTTCCCCATCTTTCAAGGGGAAGTTAATATTTGGAAGTAAGATGAGTCATTTCACACGGTTTTTTTCGTCTTAAGCGCATAGTATTGTATCACATTAACTTAGCCGCTTACCTAGACATCGCGCAGCAGAGAAGAACGAGAAGGGGCCTTGCGTTTAATGCAGGTGCATTGCTGCCCCGAAGAGAACATATGCAAAAGCAGTCTCACTACAAGATGGAAAAAGTTTCGCTTTCGATTAGAGGCAACAAGAAATTCACTGAACAAGGCAATCATAGTCTGTGAATTGGAATTATATTTATGGGCTTTTAATTTTGCAAGCAAAGAAGGCGAAAGCTTCTCGGACTGTTCTTTTATCCTTCGGTTGAGGTGACCACTAGTTTGTCGTGCCCTTGGGTAGGTTCTGTCCTTACTGAATTCTTGCACCCGAGCCCTACCTGCACCAAATGACCGTTAACGGTCTATTCCCCAGAACCTCATCTTCTTGCCTGTCCCACCTGTACGGTCTCGGTCAGATGTCTTCGGGCCATAGGGGCTGCTTTTGAGCTATACAGTAAAGCACTTAGAGCAACCCTTAAGACCAAATTGTCATTAAAGCTGAAGGTGAGGGTTCTCTTTGTTCTATACGAATTTACAAATTTAGGACTTCAGGGTGCCATACGCGATTCACTGCATGAAAAACTAAGCCATATGGCTCGAAGAATTCTTAGTAAGGCAGAATCTTACGGCTCAAGACGCCCTCGATAGCTGTCATCGATTTGGCAGGGAGAGTTTTTGCTCACAGCAGTCAGCGCCAATCCCGAAGGCAAAGCCGGGAAACACGGCATCCCAGTCCCTCTTCAGATAGCTGACCCGCAGAAAGTAAGACCAAAACGACAAGCGTGAGGCTCAGTCCTTACGGTATACGATAACTTGGATGCGGAACGAGTAACGGGAGAAAAGAAAACAAAGATGACCGGAGAGTTCCCCGAACGACGCCGTCAGAAGGATTAGGGAGAATGAGGAGGAGCAAACAGGAAGGGAGAAAAGGCGTCAGCAGAAATTAAAGGGTGGCGTGAGCTTTTCTGCACACACTAAACAGAAATGATCACCCGAGCAGGTGAGCTGAAAGCGAGGATTACGCAAATGGGAGGCGGAAGCTGAGGAGGGAAGAGAAAACGGAGCGAGCGGACCATAAGCGAAGTGTCAGCGCTGCTTTCCTAGAATGCATCGCTGGAACTTTCCGCGGTGGGTGTCGCCGGCTCCAGAGATGACCCGGCCACGAGGCCTGCCTCGCCTCGTCGAGCGTCTGATGAGAAGCCAGGGATATGGTCAGAATGAGGAGTTAACCAGCTTTTCTCCATGGTCTAGCCAGGCGCCGTTTACGAAGAAGGGCGTTGGGAAAAGGGGAAGAGGTCTTTACAGCGAAGAAAGCTGACCGTTTGCCGCCATCAGGCAGCCAGAAGCCATTGATTATAAAGCCGGCTTCGTAGCATGAGACAGGTCTGCTCTGAAGGGGATCTCTTCGCATCAGCCGGCATCGCTCGCGTCAGGGGATTCGTTGCAAGAGGGAAGCTGGACAGCTCTATTGTAACTTATAAATATTGCAGTTAGTTTATCTGGGACCAGCTTGAGTACGGGATGAGACATTTAAACAGTAGCGAAGCTTCGCGAGCACACTATTTTGCACTGATAGGTCTGAGAAATTTTATCCGTAGTGAACAGCGCCACCGCCAGCCTCGGCGCTGCTCAGCCGAAAGCTCGTTTTCAGTTATTCAATTAAAGTTGTTGAGCAGATAGGTTCATATTATAGAAAGACATGTGAGCAAGCAGGGGATTCGGTTGGTTAGAGAATGTACAGCCGGTATCAATATGATTTAAATAAAATGAATAACATATCTCTAAAGCTACCCCTAGAAATGGGAACGACACCGCACTGCAACTGAACAAGTGAGAATGTCTGACATTAGCTTTTTACTTATGGTACATATAATGTTTTCGCAGTCATAACCAGAATGTCGCAGAGATGAGAGGGGAAGCTGAAATGATCTGCAAATCGCAGCGGCCACGACACTGCCCCAACTGTGATGTTATTCTATCTGTGAAGTATTCATCAGTGCGCTTCCAGATTAAATAAGCGTTAATATGTGTTCCTGTTCTTCAGCGCCGACGCACTTCGTTTGGTTTGGTTTTCTCGCCACAAAACTAAAATAACGTAATTCAGAAGTGTGTAAAGGTAGATGAAGTAGAAATATTGAATTCGCGGTTGTTTGCTTTTTGAAAACATACATCTCGTAATTAAAACTGCTTGCAATCAAATGCGCTTACGTTAAAAAATAGAATTTTAAGCTCAGTAACAAATAAAGGTGTTCTGAGAGCGGCTCTAAGAGCCTCGGGAAATAAATGTAAGGATTCAAAGATGAAGCCACTTAAAATTGGTTGCCTTGCTGTATGCCTCAACACTGGCATAGAAACAACTGCCAGCAAATTACCATAATCGTAGTGTTTCAAATCATGCGTTGTCGCTCGGGACGACAGGAAAGTTCATAGTTTTTAAAAAGAGTTTCCAGGTGAACGGTGATAAGCTTAAAAGGAGGCATCTCCGACGCTGAGAAATATCACTTGGCCTAATTACTCTTCTTTTTGTTAAACTTTAAATTTGGACAACAAGGCTGGTATCGCTCATATACGCTCGTTCCGATGTGTAGCATGAAATAATCTGGAATTTTAATTTGGCCGGTAATGTTGTGAATGTTATTCTTCTATGTAAACTAAGAACGACGAACAAAGCTGGTGTTTCCTGGTTAATAAAAACGCACTTCCTACCCTCTGACGCGAAACCATTTCCACCGGTCGGGACAGAAGTGCGCAGAAAATGAAGCGCAGGGTGCATTAACCTGGCGCAAGTCTACAAATAATATTTGTTGTTTCAGCCCAGCTTATTACCTTCATACACAGAACTGTTTTGCCATTTATCTAAAAGCTGACTTACGCCGTTATTGGTGCCTTTGTAGAGAGAATATGGAGGAAAGTGGATAGCAGCTGTTTAAGATTCTTTATTCTCCTTCTAAAGCAGAACACTTTTGCACTCGCAGATACGGGTAACAAGCACCGCAGAAAACGGCAAAAAGCTAGTTTTTCCTAAATGAAGACTGATCGCTCTTTTTCAGCACCTTTTCTTCTTCAGGCGCGCCATTACCACAAATTGCTATTGTCACTTCCGCCAGATTCACGTCGAATTCATTGATTAATGCCGCGTTTGTTCCCTCGTGAAACATAGGTCGCGTACACTCTTGTCCTCAAAAGTAGATTACTCGATCGATACGTCCTCGAAAAAGCAAGGCCGTGAAACTCAATTGATAAAAGATGTATTATATCGCTAATCTGACCTAACCTTGAAAAAGTTTAGGTTAAATTCAGCGTTTTCTGAGAGTTGAGCATAGTGTCCATGCGAGACGTTCTGAATTGGAGTGGCCGCCTATTAATAACTTTGTCGAGCGGAATAAGAGACCGCGTTTTACGAAAGATTTTTAAAGGGCTGCTTGCAAAACATATTACTTATTGCAAAGTTTGGTCACCATCCACATCTAGTAAAGGAAAGAATGAAGGCCTTCGCTAACTCTCGTGGTCTAGTTAATTCGTCAGCGGTAATTCTTTTAGCTTTTTATTGAGGTCTTCCGCCTTCTCATAATAGGTGCCAAAAAGAAAAAAAAACATCAAACTAGCATAGCGTCCGGACCCTAGGGTAGCCTATGCTCGACTTTAAAGAGGGCCTGCTTTTCGATTTTCTTTCTTTGATTTTTTATGGTCCTTATGATGAAGGTCAGTTTCTAACTCAGCGAATGCTTGACACATTGGAACGCCTGTGATAGGTCTGACAGCCCAGACAGTGAAAGGGGCGAACCTTGAGGAAGGGGCGTTGAGTCACACTTTTAAGCATAAGGATCTTGGTTATACGCTGCTGAAACCATGGGAACGGCATTCACTGCTTTTAGTCGATCATGAAGATACAACTTCATGATTATGCAAAACAATAAGCGAAAAGAGCAGAGGTTGGAGGCGATGTTGCCCTTTCTTTAGATCCACCGATAACTAAGTCTTAATATTTTTAGAAGTTGCTTCATAAGGCCTGGTAATACTGCTGACAACTAGTAAAAAAATCATGCACTCTATATAAACACAAAAAA